>NC_134360.1:42256901-42449401 GCF_048569485.1 Anomaloglossus baeobatrachus
AGTCACTGTATACATATATTACATTACTTATCCTGTACTGATCCTGGGTTACATCCTGTATAATACTCCAGAGCTGCACTCACTATTCTGCTTGTGGAGTTACTGTGTACATATATTACATTACTGATCCTGTACTGATCCTGAGTTACATGCTGTATTATATTCCAGAGCTGCACTCACTATTCTGCTGGTGCACTTGTGGAGGTGGCCTGAGCTATAGCTTGTTTGTTTAAACGTAATAAGAATATCTGTGTATGTAAATAATCAAAATGTAGATATAGTTGCATAATTATCTGTCTGTCTATGTAGCAATTGCACAGACATAATATAATTCTAAGCTGTATAGTCATGAAAAGGTTACCAAGAATAAGTGAACAGATGTACAAATAATGAATAAAGAAAGTATTTATGCTTATCAGTAGTTCCACACAAAGAAGGAATGTGTGTCTGTGGGATGAAATGTGTGTAACTACACTCCCCAACCCTCCCTATGCGGCTTCGATGTGTGAGAGAAAACAGATTGATACTTTTTGTACATGTCTGAAGGTTGAAATGTAATACTAAAATTTGAGCTATAGAATATACGAGTTCAGTGGGTGACGCTGGCTCAAAGAGAGAACATGTCTGTGTAATCATTGTCTGATACATTAACATCAGCTCTGTTATACAGCTAATACGGCACCGGTCTCTGGATACCCTGTATGAAAATATCATTAGCTATCTTTACCCAAAATTCCTCCCTTGACACACTGTATACATACATTATATTACTTATCCTGAGCTATATGCTGTATTATACTCCAGAGCTGCACTCACTACTCTGCTGGTGCAGTCACTGTGTACATACATTATAATACTTATCCTGAGTTACATCCTGTATTATACTCCAGAGCTGTATTCACTATTCTGCTGGTGCAGTCACTGTATACATACATTACATTACTGATCCTATACTGATCCTAAGTTATTTCCTGCATTATACTCCAGAGCTGCACTCACTATTCTGCTGGTAGCATCAATACATTACATTACTGATCCTAAGTTATATCCTGCATTATACTCCAGAGCTGCACTCACAATTCTGCTGGAAACGTCAATGTGTACATACAATACATTACCTATTCTAACTGTACTTGCTACCTACACTTACAAGTTTGCTGGCTTTTGAACATAGTGACTCTACCAGCAGTAAAGTGAGTGCAGCTCTGGAGTATAATACAGGGTTCATCAGTAATGGTGGTTTCCAGGTTTCACACCCCACTCCTCTAACCTTATGTCTGATGGACACTTCAATATGAGGTTTCCGCCTTTACCTGTCTGAGTTCTGCTTTGATCTTCACTGTCATTCGATTTCCTCACTTCATCATTCCAGAAATATTTTGGTGACTGAAAGATGGAGATTTCTTCCGTCTCTTGGCTGGAAAATCCAGAGCCTTGAAGTGTAGTGAGCAGGTTGTGCTGAAAGTCGGCGTCCGTGTATCCGTCAGCACCGCGCTCGCTGGAGTCCGCGCTCTCTAGATTGGACAATGATGACACATCCAGTAGAGATGTGGAGGAAAGCCCTTCTGTATGGGGGTCCTCACAGGCCACTAGGAGGAAGTGGGAGAGCCCTGCGGAGAGAGACCCCACTAGTCATAACCCTTACACGCCAGGATAGCAATAGAACTGCACCTCTGCCGTTGTTAAACTACAACTCCCAGCATGCTCTGACAGCCTGTGATTTGATAATGTTTTAGTCCAGGTTTGATCCCTAAAGGCAACAGGCAATATGTAGATAAAGGGAAAATCATCTTAAAGGGGTTGTCCTATAAACAACATTTATCACTTATCCACAGAAATCTTGGGGTGTTTTCCTACTAAGACCCCCCCCCAATAATCCTGAAAACATGAGTCTCAACGTCCTTTGTATGCATGGAGTGATACTGAGCATGTGCAGCACTACTATAGACTGTGAGCGGTGCAGTGCTCGCACATGCTCCCTAGCGCTCCTTTTACAAGATGACTTTGGGACTCCCATTCGTGGTTTCCAGGGGATCATACATAATATATGTTGTGGATGTTTTTGTCTGGTACAACTGCTTTGGAGAAGAAACATTTAGTCAATTCTGCCATAGGACATCCTTATTGTAGTGCTGGCATCTCTGCAGAGATGCCAATTTACTCACCGCCCCGGCCTTCTCCCCCTCCCAGGCCTTATACATGCTGCACAGGGTACCCAGGAGTGCACCTAAGACATACGCGCGCCCACACCCCGGCCCTCCTCTTAATGGGCCGGTGTGCTATTTCCAGGAAATGCCATTCAGCCTATGGCTAAGAGGCACAGTGTATTTAAGGCATCCTCCCATTAGGGGAGATGCCTGAGCAACACCTTGAGTTAGTCAGTGTCCAGCGAGTTGTCAGGTCCCGTTATCCCTGTGTCCGTTACCCCGGTTTCACACATCCTTCTTTTCGCCGGTTTGGCGGATGCGGCGAACTCCCGTACAGTGTATACAGTACAATGACAGCGCTGTAACTTCCGGGTCACATGGTCCGGTCACATGACAGCATGTGACCGGCGCTTGTCGCGATCCCACTGTACTATATACACTGTACTGGCGTGCGCCGAATCCGCCAAACCGGTGAAAAGCCGGATGTGTGAAATCGGGCTTACCTATACTTGAGTCTGCCTTCCCTTCCCTTACATGCCTGTTGTGCCCACCATTCCTGTCTGTACTCACTTGTCCAACCTGCTTCAGTCACCCCATCTGCACCCGTCTGTTCTTGTGTCCGTCAGCTGCCACGGTCCCGGTCACTGCCCTGGGAGTGGTACCTGGCGTCCGCCTCGCGGTGAGCGCTTAGCTAAGCCCGTCCCACTAAAGGGGTTTAAATTGGGTCCCCCCTGTGGTCCAGTGGGTCCACTAATCCCGCTTGCCACCTCTACACCGGCCGTGAGTGCTACACTTATGGTACAAATATAATACCGACACATAGTGCCCTACTAATACCTCTATTACTCTGCATATTTTTTTAATATCAGCAATGGAAACACCATAAGGTTAGGCCATGGAGAAGGCAGGATGATGGCGGCTTTTGGGTGATTGTACCCTTCGCCCAATCTATGTGCCAGCCCTGCTGGCGATTGTAGGAAGTCATTGGTTAAAAGCTGGCAAACACAATCTGTGTCCAAGAAAAGCGGTACTTCTCAATTACAGGAGTGGTGTTACACCCCCTGATGGGAGGCCGTGTGCGAGTGTCACGCATACACATTACTAAATTAATTATGTGATCCTCAGGGGCCTGTTTAGCATGATGAATGTCTCGCAGCCGCGACAGATTCTTAATCTCATTACTGAAAACAGAACAGCTGAGATGGTTCTCAAGGAGGAGGACGTGTGCCAAATGTCGTCTGCCTAATAAAGCAGACGAGCTCCTCCGCCAGGCCTGGCCCAAAGAGCTTGCAATCTAATTAAAGTGAATGATCCTATGGCTTCTCTATGCACAGATTCAAGGTGCAGTGATGTGTCTGGGAGGCAGTAACTGCTGGGCAGGCAGACAGGCCTCCTCTGGACAGTACCCAAGGTGCCATTGTGAGACGTACCCTCCCTTTGCTGCATGAATTTTTAAAATAGTATGCATGGTGTCAGACACTGCGACACAATACCCCGGTGCCATGCAAATACCAGAGCGGAGAACTACGCGGATCTTACCCAACAAGAGGTGCCAGGCTCGCAGCATGTTCACGTCAGTATGATCCGTACACCCTTGGAGCAGAGGACATCCCTATAGCCCAGGAATGGATGGAGGGCACCGAAATGCCAGCTTGCTTCTTTTTTTTTTATTCTTTCTGCAGGGTGAGGATCCACAGGTGTCTGAGAAACGCTGCCCACTTCAAAGTGTCACGTTGCAAATTCCTGTTGAAAAAGAAGCCTCAAAATCACCAGGGCATTTACAGGCGGCGTTGGCATTTACCAGTAGGACCGGTGCGGCTGCACTGGACATTGGGGCACGGGTCAGTTCCTAATAGGATGGAAGGAGATCCCCTATCACCGGCTATATCTTCTAGTATAAGGAATGGCAGGAGCAGTAAGATGCCATAGGGGCAGGTGTCATGGGTATACCCTAATCTATACTAAGACCCAATGGCCAAGCACAGGGATCCGTATCCTCCACCAGTGACTGATACATTCTCTGCATCTCCCTGATACATAGTATCGTGCACAGATCCTCACTCACCTCCTCCCTGCAGGGCTGGCGCAGTGTCTGTCTGCAGATCTCCTCTCACCCTCATGGTCCTACTGCCCGCATTCAGATTACAGCTCCTCCTACGTCCTGCCCTTCTCAGCCCAGGGCACTACGAAATCATCTCTGATGTCAGAGGACCAAGAATACAAAGACACAATACGCTGCAAGCCGATGGGGCAACAGAGGGGGCTGAAATGGCAACTGGACCCTTAACGATAGCGCGTAGCCCCCCCACCCCATATATGAGCAGCGTACTATGGAGACTATTATATCTCACTATAGTGGGATTTACGGAGACAGGATACACAATGGTGGCAGCAAGACCCAGGGGTCCAGGAATAGCTGTCATAGTAGAAAGAAACGCCTGGGGTCTAATTCATCATTTGCGCTTTTTTTTTTGCGGTGTGGAATTCAGAGAATTGTGGGTTTTTTATGCCAAATTCAATCAAAAAGGTTTATAAATTTTGTGAAAAATAAAAAAAAATGTTTTTACTTTTGTCTTTATCCCGTTTTGTGACCTTTTTTGAGCCAAAAATTCTTCCAAAATTTCAGGCATGCGGACAGGACAAGATCTTATGACTTTTCGAAAAGCTGTAAATGATTGATCAGCCGAAACAAATAATCTGACCCACAGTGGAAAACTAAAAAAAAACATAAGTGACTTTAAAAAAAAAAAAAGGCACAAATGAAAAGATGAATATAGCGTAAAGAAAAGAAAGGCGGAAAAAACACTAAAAATGACAATGAAAAAGTGAATGCAATAATGAATCAGGCCCTTTGTGATGTCATAGGTTACTTGAATAGTTGTGATGTCATAAAAACAAACCCGACTGAACTCTTAGGGATGTCACAGCTGATTCCCTGGACTTTAAGAATTATGATGTCACAGTAAATTACCTGTGTGAAACCCTAGTGAAGTCACAGCTGCTCACATGGTAGAAGTTATGATGTCACTGACGTCTACCGGATAAAACACGCTGTGATGACATTGTAGCTTACATGTCTAAAACTGGAACAGCTTGTGATGTCATAGATAAGCCATTCTGAATTAAACTGCCTAGTGATGTCACAGCTGCTCACATAATAGAAGCTATGATATCACAGACGTCTACCGGTCCAAAACTCGCTGTGATGTCATAGTAGCTTACAGGTCTGAATCGACTGAAATAGTTGTGATGTCATAGATAAGCCATTCTGAATGAAATCGCCTTGTGATGTCACAGCGACTCACCTGCCTACAATGTGTAGTTGTGATGTCATAGTAGCTTATCAGACTGAAGCATGTGATTTCATAGCTCCTTCCAGGTCTAAAGGTTGTGATGTCACAAGCTGCTAAAATACACTTGTGATGTCATGTAGCTAATCTGATGGAAATCTATATGTGATGTCACAGTTGTGATGTCATAGCAAGAATAGTGAGAAAACCACCCAAAATTTCATTGATTAGCGGTCTTCTCAAAGTGTGCAGAAAATCTGGTCTAGATAAGGCCGTATTCACACGTCTTTGAAAAACGGACCGCGATTAGGTCACAATAACCAGCCCGAGCTAGCGGCCTCATAAGAACTGATGGCGGAATGGCCAGTCATTGCAATTCAAGTGAGGTTCCTGGTTCACATACGTGTGAATTCAGCCTAATGGAGCAGAGGTTTCACTGTACCTCCATCCATTACATCATTGGGGTGCTACCCAGAGAATGCCTCATTCATTGGTCCCAACCGCTGCACAGGGGCAGCACAGACATCTCCAGTAATAGGCGGTAGACCCCTTTATTGTAATGCTTCACACAAACTGCTCACAGGCCTATTAACGACATTTTCAATCTGGTGACAACTATGAGAACCAGAAATGTGATCCAAGCAGTTGTCACCAACCATCCCCCACTCAGACGTGGCAGAAATGCTTTGGTCAGAAGGGGGCGACACTGAGCAAAGGTCAAAACTGCGTGAGATCTGTGCCTGTCACCATATGTGAGAGAGGATGAGCCCTTCTCTTGTGTACATCGGGGGTCTACCCCCTACAGAAACTACAACTCCCAGCATTCCACAAGCTGAGGGGCAGTGGTGGGAGTTGTAGTTTTCTTTTACCAGAACTGGAGTATGAATATGGCACAGGCTGCAAAAAATATAACCTGTCCACATGCACCACAGATGGTAAATGTGTCCACTATACAGGGTGGACCACAAAACCCACCCAAGAAACATCCTGCTCTCCTTGTGAGTTCTGTACAGGACAAAGCTTACTAGGCCTCATACAGTGAAAGTCTGTAACCCATAGCAACCAGTTGTTTACATGGACCTTAGCAATCAAAACTCAGCTTTCATTTTACCATAGCAACCAGAGCTCAGCTTTCCTTTCACCTGGGCACCCAATTAGAGCTAGGCCTTCATTTTACCTCAGCAGTGTAATAAATGACAATGGCCGCCGTCTCCTTCCTGTGGTCGCTGTTTCTCTGCGGAGAGCAGTATCATATTCACTTAGTAGACTAAGGCCCCTATCACACTACGTTCTTCCCCCACGTTCAGTGATCCTGTCGGGGCTTAAGTCCAAACTCTCGCCTTGCAAAATGAGATTTGGATGTATACTCAGATGGAACCATTGACCATAATGCATTAGACTCAATCACCATTTTGTTGTGGGTGCAGGAGGCGTATACCACTGAAAATGGGACTCCACCTGCACCATTGTGGTCAATGGCCGTATTGGCATATACGTTCGAATCCCAGTTGCGGGGGCTTTGGACGTAAGACCCGACGGGACCACTGAACGTGAAAAACGCAGATTACAAACACCCTAAGGCTATGTGCAAAGAAGCAGCATGTCAATTGTTTTTGCCATTTGGGCTGCGTTTTGCTAACATTGAAGTCAATGAGAAATTGCAAAAAGAAAGAAACATCAAAATTCCAGCGTTTTACCTGCTTTTTAGCTGCAGAAAGAATGCATTTTGGACTACATAAAGACATGCTTTTCTGACATCAAAATAATGAAATGATATGTCCCTTTACACGCACACATAGTCCGACAATTAAATTAATGAAAAATATAATTTTATTGTTATTTTTGCCGTATAGTATAAAACCGCTATAATTATATGAAATATAACTAATTTCACTATGATTTCAATAATTATATGTGTTCCTTTTTTTCCCCCTTTTTTTCATTGTGTTTTACTTTTAAAACTTTATTTAGCAGTGTCTTACTGTTCAAAACGCATCTGTCTAAATGTAATGGAAAAGCATGTAAAAAGCGCTAAAAACGCGGCTAAAACGCATGCATATTTACCGCGATTTAGTGGTCAAAAGCAAGTTTGGCAAAAGCAATTTCTGCCAAAGGATGCGTTTAGAACTGCAACTAGGGCGACGCAAAGTGTGCACATAGCCTAAGGGTATGTGCCCATGAGGGCTTGGTCCTGCAGATTTTGCCGCGGAAAACCTGCAGATTTATCTGGATTTTCTAGATAAAACCGCAGGTTTTAGCAAGTACAGACACTCCCTATGTTATCCTATGGGACATGTGGAGTGTCTGTGTCAACGCTGCGGAATGTGCGACTGCGGAATATGCTGCGGATGTCCCGCAGCCGCACATAACTGCATGGCAATAATTCCTGCGGATTTACCTGTGGAAATCCTGGCCCTTCACTATGGAGATAGAGGCCGGGACTTCCGCAGGTAAGTCGCATGAATGTCCGCAGGTTTACCGCAACAATTCCGCTGGAATCCCGCAGCTATGTATAGCTGCGGATTCCGGGTAGCTGCTGCGGTAAACCTGCAGCCGTAGCTACGGATATATCCGCAGGAGAAAGCTCCCGTGGGCACATAGCCTTAGCGCAGAAGATTTTCCAGTCTCCAGGTTAGCAAATCCTTCAAACCAGTCGCTCTCTCCACTGATGCAAAGCTACAACTCCCAGCATGACCCAACAGCCACAGGCTTCGTTAAAGGGAAGCGCACCACCCCTTTAATGTAGGCTCACCTGTATTCAAGGTGCCGCCCGTACGTCATAAAGAGATACAGACACCCTTGGTAAGGAAGCAGGCGCAGCCGGCAGATGCCAGTCTGACCCGATTTAGCAAATCTCTGTTGCAGTTCACCTCTAATTACCCATCTGCTATTTAGATTCTTCAGAGCTTAAGCGTCAATCTGCCATAGAGAGTCAGACGTCAGCTGCCACCGCTATTCTCTATGTCGCAGACATCACCGATCTTACATGCATTTGTTGCACATCCGTGGCACATTGCACCCTTAACACAGCAGCGTAAATTGCCGCATTTAGGCCTGGAAATCAATTCTTGCTACTTTTTCTTGTTTGCACAGCGTGCGGATGAGATCTGGTCAGGACTCCAATCCAATTTAGTGCAATACGTTGAGGATTTTCAGCCTGCAAATCTGGATGGAAGATCTGGAGCGTAACCAGCAGGTGTTAACATGTACATTAAGGCCGGTTTCACACATCCGGCTTTTTGCCGTTTTACCGGATCCGGCGCTCTCCCGTACAGATAAGGCTACTTTCACACATCCGGTTTGAGCACTGCGGCTCAATCCGGCTGTGAAAACTATGCAACGGATGCGGCGAAAACACCGCATCCTTTGCATAAGTTTTTACATGTGGCCCGTCCGTTTTTTTCCGGTTGCGGCATGCTACTGAGCATGCGCAGTGAAAAAACAGCATTCGGCGAGCGGATGCGATTTTTTCCGCATCGCGCCGCATCCGGCCTCCATAGGTATGCATTGAAAAATGCGCCGCAGCGGCCGGATGCGGCACGATGCGGTATTTTTTGCCGGAGCAAAAAACGTTGCAGGGAACGTTCGATACGGCCGCGGCATCGGCTAAATCTGCCGCATGCGGCAAAAACCGGACCGAGCGCAAGCCCCTGCGGCACAATACGTTACTAATGTAAGTCTATGCAAAAAAAAACCGCAACCGGCGTTACAAAAGCCGGTTGCGGTTTTTCTGCAGAACGCCGTATTGTGCCGCAGAGCAAAAATCCGGATGTGTGAAAGTAGCCTAATACAGTACAATGACAGCGCTGTAACTTCCGGGTCACATGCGCCAGTCACATGACAGCATGTGACCGGCGCTTGTTGCTCTGTCATTGTACTGTATTAACTGTACGGGAGAGCGCCGGATCCGGCAAAACGCCGGATGTGTGAAACCGGCCTATGGGCTCATGCGCACGTGTGCGTATTGCATGCATTTACGCTGCGTATTGCACTGCAGCGTAAATGCATGCGTCCTGCGTCCCCAGCACAATCGATGAAGATTGTGCATGAGACGTGGGCACGTTGCTTTTATGAACGCAGCGATTTTGGTGCTAAAATTTTGACCCAAATCCGTGCGTTCATCAAATGAGCATGTCAATTAATTTGTGCGGTGTGGATGCAGCTTCCACTCTGTATGGTGGGGGCAGCAGCCATAGCGCGTGAAATCGGCTTTTTTTTATACAAAAACTGCATCCATTATGCAGTGTTTCTGCAGCGATTTGAAGCGCACATATGCTGTCAAATCATTGCAGAATATTCAGCAGTTACGTGCGCATGAGCCCCAAGACAGAATGGAGCAATGTGCACCAAAAGCGATTGTTAGGTTATGTGCGCACATTGCGTACTGTCACTGCAGAAATTTCTGCAGCGATGTGAACAGCACACGTGCGCTTCAAATCGCTGCAGAAACAGTCCGTAATGGAAAAAAAAAAAAAAAAGCCGATTCCATGCGCTCTGACTGCAGCCCCTCCCATAGACAGGGTGGGGGATGCAGGAAAAGCGCAGGAAAGAAGTGACATGTCACTTCTAAGAACGCACGCTTCGGGCAGTAGCCGAAGCGCTGCGCTCTAATACGCCACATGCGCACGGCTCCTGCACAATCTCCATAGATTGTGCTGGGGACGCAGGACGCATGCAGTTACACTGCGGTGCAGATCGCAGCGTAACTGCATGCAATTACGCAACGTGCGCACATAGCCTTAATGTTCTTTACATGATGGCTTTGCACTCTGAACAGCAGCGCAGAACGGCTGAAGACAGTGCTACATACAGTATATGCATGTGCAAGGGGATAGGAGTTTCCCATGTTCTTCTAGACTCCATTACCCAATTCATTACTAATTATTCCATCTTATATTGGGGATAATTTTTGAACATCTCATAAGTTAGTTACGTGCATAGATCAAGACTGAATTTCAATGCACAGCTTGTGATGCGGTTCATAGCATCTAAAATAACAGAATCCCAATAGGCCTCATTAGGCTACGTTCCCATGATGAGCTTTTGATGTTGCAGAATTTCTGCATCTATTTAAATTAAGATACTTTTTTTTCCATTGCATGGTGTTTTGTTTTTTGAAACATGCGTTCTTGATGCTGCGACTTTTGTCGCTTTTTCAAATTGTTTTAAATAAAGCTGCTTTGTTTTCGATACTTTCTGCTATTTGGCTTTGACAAAATTTTATTGATATACAGTATTTCAGGATTATAAGACGGACTTTCCCTCCCAAAAATTTGGGAGGAAAATGAGGGATGAGTCTTAAAATCCGAATGTAGCTTACCAGGGGAGGTGGTGAAGAGGGGTCACTAGAGGCAGGGGCAATGCTGTGCTGCGGGCGCTGCGCTGTGTGGCTGCGCTGAGGCACGGGCCATTCTGAAGATGTGAGGGCTTCAAATAACGGCGGCCAGAGTCTGCACATGCGCAGATGTAGCTCTCTGCTCAAGCGCTCATCTGTACACACGCTGCATCTAGCCCTTTGATGTCCCAGCAGCGGATTTACACAAAATGGCGCCTGGAGGTGGCACGTGCACAGATTAGATCTCGGCTTGTCATTGAGGCGATAGCTCAATCTGTGCATACACTGACTCCAGCCGCCATTTCTTTGAAGCCTGCACCGCCGACATCTTTAGAATGGCCTATCCTCACCACCCGCAAAAAGCACCAGCACAGCGCCGCTGCTCGCAGTGAGCATCTAGGTCCCCCCTCTTCACTGCCCGCAGAATCGCCGTACTCCAGCACCGCTCCGGCCTCCTGTGATCCCCCTACACCACCACCGCCTCCCCTTCTCCCCAGTAAGACACCAACGATTTATAAAACAGACCCCATAATTTTTTTTACCTATAATTTGGGGTGCGTCTTATAAAACGAAAAATACGGTACTTCGGTGCAGATTACATGCATTTTTTGATACATTTCCGCCCAGGAACACACTAAAGAAGGGAATTTTGTTTACTTACCGTAAATTCCTTTTCTTCTAGCTCCAATTGGGAGACCCAGACAATTGGGTGTATAGCTACTGCCTCCGGAGGCCACACAAAGTATTACACTTAAAAGTGTAAGGCCCCTCCCCTTCTGGCTATACACCCTCCCATGGGATCACGGGCTCCTCAGTTTTAGTGCAAAAGCAAGAAGGAGGAAAGCCAATAACAGGTTTAAAGACAAATTCAATCCGAAGAAACCTCGGAGAACTGAAACCATTCAACATGAACAACATGTGTACCCGAAAAAACCAAAAATCCCTAAGAAAACAGGGCGGGTGCTGGGTCTCCCAATTGGAGCTAGAAGAAAAGGAATTTACGGTAAGTAAACAAAATTCCCTTCTTCTTTGTCGCTCCTAATTGGGAGACCCAGACAATTGGGACGTCCAAAAGCAGTCCCTGGGTGGGTAAAAGAATACCTCGTGATAGGGCCGTCAAACAGCCCTGTCCTACAGGTGGGCAACCGCCGCCTGAAGGACTTGTCTACCTAGGCTGGCGTCCGCCGAAGCGTAGGTATGCACCTGATAATGCTTGGTAAAGGTGTGCAGACTCGACCAGGTAGCCGCCTGGCACACCTGCTGAGCCGTAGCCTGGTGCCGTAATGCCCAGGACGCACCCACGGCTCTGGTAGAATGGGCCTTCAGCCCTGAAGGAACCGGAAGCCCCGCAGAACGGTAGGTTTCAAGAATTGGTTCCTTGATCCACCGAGCCAGGGTGGATTTGGAAGCTTGCGACCCTTTACGCTGACCAGCGACAAGGACAAAGAGTGCATCCGAGCGGCGAAAGGGCGCCGTGCGGGAAATGTAGATCCTGAGTGCTCTGACCAGATCCAACAAATGCAAACTTTTCTCAAATTGATGGACTGGATGAGGACACAAGGAAGGTAATGTGACATCCTGATTGAGATGAAAGGGGGATACCACCTTAGGGAGAAACTCAGGAATCGGACGTAGAACCACCTTGTCCTGGTGAAACACCAGGAAGGGAGATTTGCATGACAGCGCCGCTAGCTCGGACACTCTCCGAAGAGACGTGACCGCTACTAGAAAGGCCACTTTCTGTGAAAGACGAGAAAGGGAAACATCCTTCATAGGCTCGAAAGGCGGCTTCTGGAGAGCAATTAGAACCTTGTTCAGATCCCAGGGCTCTAACGGCCGCTTGTAAGGAGGGACGATATGACAAACTCCTTGCAGGAACGTGCGTACCTGAGTAAGTCGTGCTAGGCGTTTCTGAAAAAATACAGATAGCGCTGAGACTTGTCCTTTAAGGGAGCTGAGCGACAAACCTTTTTCCAACCCGGATTGCAGGAAGGAAAGAAAAGTAGGCAATGCAAAAGGCCAGGGAGAAACTCCCTGAGCAGCGCACCAAGATAAGAATATCTTCCACGTCCTGTGGTAGATCTTGGCGGAGGATGGTTTTCTAGCCTGTCTCATGGTGGCAATAACCTTTCGAGATAATCCTGAAGACGCTAGGATCCAGGACTCAATGGCCACACAGTCAGGTTCAGGGCCGCAGAATTCAGATGGAAAAACGGCCCTTGAGACAGCAAGTCTGGTCGTTCTGGTAGTGCCCATGGTTGGCCCACCGTGAGGTGCCACAGATCTGGGTACCACGATCTCCTCGGCCATTCTGGAGCGACGAGGATGGCGCGGCGGCAGTCGGCCCTGATCTTGCGCAGCACTCTGGGTAACAATGCCAGAGGTGGGAACACATAAGGAAGCCGGAACTGTGACCAATCTTGAACTAAGGCGTCTGCCGCCAGAGCTCGGTGATCGTGAGACCGTGCCATGAAAGCCGGGACCTTGTTGTTGTGCCGTGACGCCATCAGGTCGACGTCCAGCATCCCCCAGCGGCAACAGATCTCCTGAAACACGTCCGGGTGAAGGGACCATTCCCCTGGGTCCATACCCTGGCGACTGAGGAAGTCTGCTTCCCAGTTTTCCACGCCTGGGATGTGAACTGCGGATATGGTGGATGCTGTGTCTTCCACCCACGTCAGAATCCGCCGGACTTCCTGGAAGGCTTGCCGACTGCGTGTTCCACCTTGGTGGTTGATGTACGCTACCGCTGTGGAGTTGTCCGACTGAATTCGGATCTGCTTGCCTTCCAGCCACTGCTGGAAGGCTTGTAGGGCAAGATACACTGCTCTGATTTCCAGAACATTGATCTGAAGGGTGGACTCTTCCTGAGTCCACGTCCCTTGAGCCCTGTGGTGGAGAAACACTGCTCCCCACCCCGATAGACTCGCGTCTGTCGTGACTACCTCCCAGGATGGTGGTAGAAATGACTTTCCTTTCGACAAAGCGGTGGGAAGAAGCCACCACCGAAGAGATTCCTTGGCCGCCTGAGAAAGGGAGACGTCTCTGTCGAGGGACGTCGACTTCCCGTCCCATTGGCGGAGAATGTCCCATTGTAGTGGACGGAGATGAAACTGCGCGAAAGGGACTGCTTCCATTGCTGCTACCATCTTCCCTAGGAAGTGCATGAGGCGTCTCAAGGGGTGTGACTGGCCTTGAAGGAGAGATTGCACCCCTGTCTGTAGTGAACGCTGTTTGTCCAGCGGAAGCTTCACTATCGCTGAGAGAGTATGAAACTCCATGCCAAGATATGTTAGCGATTGGGTCGGGGTTAGATTTGACTTTGAAAAGTTGATGATCCACCCGAAACTCTGGAGAGTCTCCAGCGCAACGTTCAGGCTGTGTTGGCATGCCTCTTGAGAGGGTGCCTTGACAAGTAGATCGTCCAAATACGGGATCACAGAGTGACCTTGAGAGTGCAGGACTGCTACTACTGCTGCCATGACCTTGGTGAAGACACGTGGGGCTGTCGCCAGCCCGAAAGGCAGAGCTACGAACTGAAAATGTTCGTCTCCTATAACGAAGCGTAGAAAACGCTGGTGCTCTGGAGCAATCGGCACGTGGAGATAAGCATCCTTGATGTCTATAGATGCTAGGAAATCTCCTTGAGACATTGAGGCGATGACGGAGCGAAGGGATTCCATTCGGAACCTCCTGGTTTTTACGTGCTTGTTGAGCAGTTTTAGATCCAGAACGGGACGGAATGACCCGTCCTTTTTTGGCACCACAAACAAGTTGGAGTAAAAACCGTGACCCTGTTCCTGAAGAGGGACGGGGGTCACCACTCCTTCCACTTTTAGAGTGGACACCGCTAGCAGCAGAGCATCGACTCGGTCGGGAGGTGGAGAAGTTCTGAAGAAGCGAGTTGGAGGACGAGAGCTGAACTCTATCCTGTACCCGTGAGACAGAATGTCTCTCACCCAACGGTCTGTGACCTGTGGCAGCCAAATGTCGCCAAAGCGGGAGAGCCTGCCACCGACCGAGGATGCGGAGAGAGGAGGCCGAAAGTCATGAGGAAGCCGCCTTGGTAGCGGGTCTTCCGGCTGTCTTTTTTGGGCGTGACTGAGTCCGCCAAGAATCTGAGCTCCTCTGATCCTTTTGAGTCCTTTTGGACGAGGAGAATTGGGACCTGCCTGAGCCTCGAAAGGACCGAAACCCCGACTGTCCTCTCCTCTGTTGGGGTTTGTTTTGTCTGGGCTGAGGTAAGGATGAATCTTTACCCTTGGAGTGTTTAATGATTTCATCCAAGCGCTCACCAAACAGTCGGTCACGAGAAAAAGGCAAACTGGTTAAACACTTTTTGGAAGCAGAATCTGCCTTCCATTCTCTTAACCACAAGGCTCTGCGTAAAACCACGGAGTTGGCGGACGCCACTGCCGTACGGCTCGTAGAGTCTAGGACAGCATTAATCGCGTAAGACGCAAATGCAGACATTTGAGAGGTTAAGGGTGCCACCTGCGGAGCAGATGTACGTGTGACCGTGTCAATCTGTGTAAGACCAGCTGAAATAGCTTGGAGTGCCCATACGGCTGCGAATGCTGGAGCAAACGACGCGCCGATAGCCTCATAGATGGACTTCAACCAGAGCTCCATCTGCCTGTCAGTGGCATCCTTAAGTGCCGCCCCATCTTCCACTGCAACTAAGGATCTGGCTGCAAGCCTGGAGATTGGAGGATCCACCTTGGGACACTGGGTCCAGCCCTTGACCACGTCAGGGGGAAAAGGATAACGTGTATCCTTAAGCCGTTTGGAAAAACGCTTATCCGGATAAGCGTGGTGCTTCTGGATTGCTTCTCTAAAGTCAGAGTGGTCCAGAAATACACTTAATTTACGCTTGGGATACCTGAAATGGAATTTCTCCTGCTGTGAAGCTGTCTCCTCCACAGGAGGAGCAGGGGGAGAAATATCCAACATTCTATTGATGGACGCTATAAGATCATTCACTATGGCGTCACCGTCAGGTGTATCCAAATTGAGAGCGGTCTCAGGATCAGAATCCTGATCAGCTACCTCCGCCTCATCATACAGAGAGTCCTGCTGGGACCCTGACCAGTGAGATGAAGTCGAGGGCCGCTCATAGCGAGCTCGTTTAGGCTGTCTGGGACTGTCGTCCGTGTCAGAGCCATCACCCTGGGATGCGTGGAACACCCCCGGAGCTCGGAGCTGTTCCAACTGAGGGGGACCAGGGAGCAATGAGTTAACAGTGCCCATGGCCTGAGTTACTGGTCTAGACTGCAATGTTTCAAGAATTTTAGTCATAGTCACAGACAATCTGTCAGCAAAAACTGCAAACTCCGTCCCTGTCACCTGGACAGTATTCACAGGAGGTTCTGCCTGGGTCACCTCCAGCAGAGGCCCCGGCCGAGCAAGTGCCACAGGGGCCGAGCACTGCACACAGTGGGGATCAGTGGAACCTGCCGGTAGAACAGCCCCACATGCGGTACAAGCAGCATAGAAAGCCTGTGCCTTGGCACCTTTGCTTTTTGCGGTCGACATGCTGTTGTGTCCTCTGAGTAATCTAGGAGGGTATATAGGAGAGAATCACCGCGACCGTACAGTGCAATGTATAGCTGCAAGCATAAAATACAAATATACACTTCGGCACCAGTGGGGGTCAGCCCTTGAGGGCAGCTTACCGCCCGCTAAAAAGCGGGTGTGTGGGCACCAGAATCCCGTGTCTGGGTCTCCCAGTCTCCTCTCTCCAGCTCAGACTGCACACAGGAATGGCTGCCGGCGTCCTGTGAAGAGGGGCGGACCGTGGGCGTGCCTCAAACAAAGTGCGGGAAACTGGCGTCCCACTGTGCCCAGTGTGAGGGCTGGAGTATGCAAAGCAGACTCCAGCCCTCTGCGCTGACGTTCTGTACAGCGTCCCACCCTTCCCCTGACTGGCAGGCCTGGGGGCGGGAACGAAACGAAACTAGGCTGCAAAAAGCCGGGGACTCGAGTAATAAGCGCGGCCGTCATATATGCACGGCCAGCGCGGAAGTCCCCGGCGCACCACAAGTCCCAGCCGCGCCGCAGCGAAAAAACTGACAACAGCGGCCGGCGCGGCAGTTTCAAAGACATGTCCCCTCTCAGCAGAGCTGTAGATAGGAATGGCACCAGCGCGCAGCGCTGTTGTCCCCGGCGCACTAACACACCCAGCAATGCTGCGGTGTGGGCGCGATATATACGGGGACACAGAGTACCTTGACGTAGCAGGGCCTGTCCCTGACGATACTCAGCTCCATATCCAGCAGAGTCTCCAGGGGCTGTGGATGGAGCACGGTCTCAGTGCCTGGAGACCGGTAAAGAAGGGAATTTTGTTACTTACCGTAAATTCCTTTTCTTCTAGCTCCAATTGGGAGACCCAGACGATTGGGTGTATAGCTACTGCCTCCGGAGGCCACACAAAGTATTACACTAAAAAGTGTAAGGCCCCTCCCCTTCTGGGTATACACCCCCCGTGGGATCACGGGCTGCTCAGTTTTAGTGCTAAAGCAAGAAGGAGGAAAGCCAATAACTGGTTTAAACAAATTCAATCCGAAGTAACATCGGAGAACTGAAACCGTTCAACATGAACAACATGTGTACCCGAACAAACCAAAACTCCCGAAGGAAACAGGGCGGGTGCTGGGTCTCCCAATTGGAGCTAGAAGAAAAGGAATTTACGGTAAGTAACAAAATTCCCTTCTTCTTCGGCGCTCCATTGGGAGACCCAGACGATTGGGACGTCCAAAAGCAGTCCCTGGGTGGGTAAATTAATACCTCATGTTAGAGCTGCAAAACAGCCCTTCCCTACGAGGAGGCAACCGCCGCCTGCAGGACTCTTCTACCTAGGCTGGCATCCGCCTAAGCGTAGGTATGCACCTGATAATGCTTGGTGAAAGCGTGCAGACTCGACCAGGTAGCTGCCTGGCACACCTGCTGAGCCGTAGCCTGGTGCCGTAATGCCCAGGACGCACCCACGGCTCTGGTAGAATGGGCCTTCAGCCCTGATGGAACCAGAAGCCCAGCAGAACGGTAGGCTTCAAGAATTGGTTCCTTGAACCAGCGAGCCAGGGTGGATTTGGAAGCCTGCGACTCTTTACGCTGACTAGCGACAAGCACAAAGAGTGCATCCGAGCGGCGCAGGGGCACCGTGCGGAAAATGTAGATTCTGAGTGCTCTCACCAGATCCAACAAATGCAAATCCATTTCATATCGATGAACTGGATGAGGCAAAAGGAAGGTAAGGAGATATCCTGATTGATATGAAAGGGGGATACCACCTTAGGGAGAACTCCGGAATCGGGCGCAGCACTACCTTGTCTTGGTGAAACACCAGGAAGGGAGCTTTTGGATGACAGCGCTGCTAGTTCGGACACTCTCCTAAGAGACGTGACCGCTACCAGAAAGGCCACTTTCTGTGAAAATCGAGAAAGTTGAACATCCCTCAGAGGCTCGAAGGGCGGCTTCTGGAGAGCAATTAGTACCCTGTTCAGATCCCATGGGTCTAACGGCCGTTTGTACAGAGGGACAATGTGACAAACCCCCTGCAGGAACGTGTGTACCTGAGGAAGACGTGCTAGGCGCTTCTGAAGAATACAGATAGCGCTGAGACTTGTCCTTTAATGGAGCCGAGCGACAACCCTTTTTCCAAATGCAACTGGCCAGGGAGACACTCCCTGAGCAGAGAACTAAGAGAAGAATATCTTCCACATCCTGTGGTAGATCTTGGCAGGCGTCGGCTTCCTAGCCCGTCTCATGGTGGCAATGACGTCTTGAGATAATCCTGAAGACGCTAGGATCCAGGACTCAATGGCCTCACAGTTAGGTTTAGGACAGTAAGTCTGGCCGGTCTGGTAGTGCCCACGGTTGGCCGACCGTGAGATGCCACAGATCCGGGTCCATGACCTCCTCGGCCAGTCTGGAGCAACGAGGATGGCGCGGCGGCAATTGGAGCTGATCTTGCGTAGCACTCTGGGCAACGGTGCCAGAGGGGGAAACACATAGGGTAGCTGGAACTGCGACCAATCCTGAACTAAGGCGCCTGCCGCCAGAGCTCTTTGATCGTGAGACCGCGCCATGAAAATCGGGACCTTCTTGTTGTGCCGAGACGCCACTAGGTCGACGTCCGGCATCCCCCAGCGGCTACAGATTTCCTGAAACACGTCCGGGTGCATAGGTCATTCCCGTGCGTCCATACCCTGGCGACTGAGGAAGACTCCTTCCCAGTTTTCTACGCCCGAGATGTGAACTGCGGATATGGTGGATGTCTTTCACCCACATGAGGATCCGCCGGACTACCTGGGAGGCTTGCCGACTGCGTGTTCCGCCTTGGTGGTTGATGTATGCCACCGCTGTGGAGTTGTCCGACTGAATTCGGATCTGTTTGCTTCCCAGCTACTGCTGGAAGGCTTGCAGGGCAAGATATACTGCCCAGATTTCCAGAACATTGACTGAAGGGTGGACTCCTGCTGAGTCCACGTACCCTGCGCCTTGTGGTGGAGAACGACTGCTCCCCACCCTGACAGACCCGCGTCTGTCGTGACCACCGCCCAGGATGGGGGTAGGAAGGACTTTCCTTTTGACAATGAGGTGGGAAGAATCCACCACTGAAGAGAGTCCTTGACCGTCTGAGAAAGGTAGACGTTCCTGTCTAGGGACGTCGACTTCCCATCCCATTGGCGGAGAATGTCCCATTGAAGTGGACGCAGAAGAAAACTGCGCGAAAGGGACTGCCTCCATTGCTGCTACCATCTTTGCTAGGGAGTGCATGAGGCGTCTTAAGGGGTGTGACTGGCCTTGAAGGAGAGACTGCACCCCCGTCTGTAGTGAACGCTGTTTGTCCAGCGGAAGCTTCACTATCGCTGAGAGAGTATGAAACTCCATGCCAAGATATGTCAGCGATTGGGTCGGTGTCAGATTTGACTTTGAAAAGGTGATGATCCACCCGAAACTCTGGAGTCTCTCCAGCGCAACGTTCAGGCTGTGTTGGCATGCCTCTTGAGAGGGTGCTTTGACAAGTAGATCGTCCAAGTAAGGGAACACAGAGTGACCCTGAGAGTGCAGGACTGCTACCACTGCTGCCATGACCTTGGTGAAAACCCGTGGGGCTGTCGCCAGACCGAAGGGCAGGGCTACGAACTGAAGATGCTCGTCTTCTATAACGAATCGTAGCAAAACGCTGGTGCTCTGGAGCAATCGGCATATGGAGATAAGCATCCTGCTGTCTAATGATGCTAGGAAATCTCCTTGAGACATTGAGGCAATGACGGAGCGGAGGGATTCCATCCGGAACCGCCTGGTTTTCACGTGCTTGTTGAGCAGTTTTAGGTCCAGAACGGAACGGAAGAGCCGTCCTTTTTGTGGCACCACAACAAGATTGGAGTAAAAACCGTGAACTTGTGCCTGAAGGTAACAGGGATTACCACTCGTTCTGCCTGCAGAAGGGCATCGGCTCGGTCGGGAGGTGAAGAATCGAGCCAGAGGATGAGAACAAAACTCTATCCTGTACACTGAGACAGATGTCTCTCACCCACCGGTCTCTGACCTGTGGCAGCTAAATGCCGCCAAGCGGGAGAGTCTGCCCCCGACCGCGGATGCGGAGAGAGGGAGAGAGGGCTGAAAGTTATGAGGAAACCGCCTTGGTAGCGGTTCCTCCGGCTGCCTTCTTTGGGCGTGAGTGAGCCCGCCAGGAATCTGAGCCCGTCTGAGCCATTTGAGTCATTTTGGACTAGGAATTGGGACCTGCCCGAGCCTGGAAAGGACCGAAACCTCGACTGTTTGATCTGGGTTGGAGTAAGGACGAATCCTTACCCTTGGACTGTTTGATTTCATCCAATCGCTCACCCAACAGTCTGTTACCAGATAATGGCAAATTGGTTAAGCCCTTTTTTGGAAACAGAATCTGCCTTCCATTCCTTTAACCCCAAGGCTCTGCGCAAAACCACGGAGTTGGCGTACGCCACCGGCGTACGGCTCGTAGAGTCCAGGACAGCATGAATAGCGTAAGTCGCAACGCAGACATATGCGAGGTTAAGGACGCCACCTGCGGCCCAGATGTACGTGTGACAGTGCCCATCTGCGCAAGACCAGCTGAAATAGCTTGGAGTGCCCATACGGCTGCGAATGCCGGAGCAAACGACACGCCGATAGCGTCATAGACAGATTTGAACCAGAGGTCCATCTGTCTGTCAATGGCATCTTTAAGTGAAGTCCCATCTACCACTGCAACTATGGATCTAGCCGCAAGCTTGGAGATTGGGGGATCCACCTTAGGACCTGGGTCCAGCGCTTGACCACGTCAGGGGGAGAAGGGTAACGTGTATCCTTAAGACGTTTGGAGCAAGCTTGTCTGGATAAGCGTAGTGTTTCTGGACTGCTTCCCTGAAGTCAGAGTAGCCCAGAAAGTACTGAATTTAGGCTTGGGATACCTGAAATGGAATTTCTCCTGCTGTGAAGCTGCCTCCTCCAGTGGAGGGGCTGAGGGAGAAATATCCACCAGTGTATTGATGGGCGCTATGAGATCATTCACCATGGCGTCACCATTAGGAGCATCCAGAATGAAAGCGGTCTCAGGATCAGAACCTGATCAGCTACCTCATCATACAGAGAATCCGCCCGCTGAGACCCTGACCATTGTGAAGTCGAGGGTCTCTCCCAGCGAGCTCGCTTAGGCTGTCTGGGACTGTCGTCCGTGTCAGAGCCTTCAGTCTGGGATGTATAGGACCCCCTTGGAGCACGGATTAGTTCCAACTGAGGGAGACCGGGGATTGTTCAACAGTGTCCATGGTCTGCGTCACCAGCCTGGACTGCAAAGTTGCTAGAATTTTGTCCATAGCCCTAGACATTTTATCAGCAAAAAACTGCAAATTCTGTCCTCTGGACAGTTTCACAGGTGGCCCCTCTGGGCCATCACTAGCAGAGACTCTACCCAATGGGGGTTAGTGGAACCTGCCGGTAAAGCAGCCGCACATGCGGTACAGACAGCATAAAGAGCCTGTGCCTTGGCCCCCTTGCTCTATGCTGACGACATGCTGTTGTCTCCTCAGAGCTATCTAGTGGTATATCGCCAAGAAGCGACCGTACAGCCACAAGTCTCAGCCGCGCCGCAGCCTCCAGCAGCGGCCGGCGCGGCAGTTTCCTACAGATAAACTCACTCAGCTAAGCTGCAGTGAGTATAATCCAAGCGTGCAGCGCTGTTGTCCGCGGCGCACTAACACACCCAGCAATGCTGGCGTGTGTCTGTGCATGGTCTTGCAACATAGGTACAAGCATAAACACAAAACACTGTGGCAATAAAGGGGTCAGCACCAAGGTGCTGCTTACCGCCCGCATGAGCGGGTATGTGGTCGCCAGAATCCCTTTGCTGGGTCTCCCAGAGCCTGTGTCCGTTCACCAGCTTAGACTGCCTGCAGGAATGGCTGCCGGCGTCTTGTGAAGAGGGGCGGGCCATGGGCGTGCCCCAGAAAAAGTGCGGGAAACTGGCGTCTCACTGTGCCCAGTTGAGAGGGCTGGAGTATGTAAATAAGACTCCAGCCCTCGGCGCTGACCATTGTACAGCGTCTCTCCCCTTCCCTGACTGTCAGGCCTGGGGGCGGGAACGAAACGAAAGTAGGCCGCAAAAGCCGGGGACTCGATTTATAAGCGCTGCCGTCGTATAAGCACGGCCAGCGCGGAAGTCCCCGGCGCACCACAAGTCCCAGCCACGCCGCAGTGTAAAACAGCCAGCGGCGGCCGGCGCGGCCGTTCCCCATACATAAACTCACACAGCCGAGCTGTTGTGAGTAATAGCCCAAGCGCGCAGCGCTGTTGTCCCCGGCGCACTAACACACCCAGCAATGCTGTGGTGTGTCTGCGTGTGATCCATACGGGGACACAGAGTACCTTAACGTTTCAGGGCCTGTCCCTGACGATACTCCGCTCCATTCCAGCAGGATCTCCGGGTCTGTGGATGGAGCCCGGCCTCAGAGCCTGGAGGCCGGTAAGATCCCACTTCCCTCAGAGCCCTCGTGGGGATGGGGAAGGAAAACAGCATGTGGGCTCCAGCCTCCGTACCCGCAATGGGTACCTCAACCTTTACAAACACCGCGACAAAGAGTGGGGTGAGAAGGGAGCATGCTGGGGGCCCTAGTATGGGCCCTCTTTTCTTCCATCCGACATAGTCAGCAGCTGCTGCTGACTAAACAGTGGAGCTATGCGTGGATGTCTGACCTCCTTCGCACAAAGCTTGAAAACTGAGCAGCCCGTGATCCCACGGGGGGTGTATACCCAGAAGGGGAGGGGCCTTACACTTTTTAGTGTAATACTTTGTGTGGCCTCCGGAGGCAGTAGCTATACACCCAATCGTCTGGGTCTCCCAATGGAGCGCCGAAGAAATCCCACTTCACCCAGAGCCCGAAGGGGGATGGGGAAGGATGCAGCATGTGGGCTCCAGCCTCTGTACCCGCAATGGGTACCTCAACCTTTACAAACACCGCCGACAAAGAGTGGGGTGAGAAGGGAGCATGCTGGGGGCCCTAGTATGGCCCTCTTTTCTTCCATCCGACATAGTCAGCAGCTGCTGCTGACTAAACAGTGGAGCTATGCATGTATGTGTGCCTCCTTCGCACAAAGCATAAAAACTGAGGAGCCCGTGATCCCACGGGAGGGTGTATAGCCAGAAGGGGAGGGGCCTTACACTTTTAAGTGTAATACTTTGTGTGGCCTCCGGAGGCAGTAGCTATACACCCAATTGTCTGGGTCTCCCAATTAGGAGCGACAAAGAAAACGCATGTGCATATTTTTTTTTTTTTTTTTTTTTATAACCTGCAGATATTCCTCAACAAATGCAAATCTAATTGGAAAATCTGCTCAGAAAACTCAACAAGACAGAAACTGACGTCGCGGATTTGAAACACGCACCGCAGGTCAGTTTACGCTTGAAAGATTTCTATAAATCCCATACGCTGTAATTGTAAGACGATGCATTTTGGGAACGGACAGGTCAATTGGAGAATGGCAGGCGATATGGCTTCTGTTATAAAGGACTAGTTGGAAAATAGGAGGGAATTTTTTTTTTTATTCGGCCTCGTTCACACATTCAGTATTTGGAGAGTTGTTTTTTTTTTTTAACCATGGTATTTAGAAACCCAAACGTGTCAGAGGGAAAGTGTAACAGAAACACGGGCACTGGGTCTGCATTATTAACCCACTCCTGGTTTTGGTTTACAAATACAAAAAAGGTGTAAGAAAAAGAAAAAAAAAAAAAAAAAACACCACACTCCTCACCAAATACTCAACGTGCCAATAAATATAGCTGTATCGGCCGATAATATGGTAAAGTTGGGTGAAAAGACCTCGTACAAAAGCATACAAATCCCTCTCCATGATGCACAGGAAGGAAACATGGCTGCTACTCGTTGCAGTGGGTCATAGCAATAAGGCCGGAGTCACACTTGCGAGAGTCTCGCATCGAATCACACGGCACTGCCTGCTGCTCTCCGGACAGGAGCCTCAGCTGCATAGAAATAAATGCAGCCGACCTGCTCCTGTCTGGAGAGTGCGCGGCCGTGCTGGGTGATTCGATGCGAGAGTGCGCGGCCGTGCTGGGTGATTCGATGCGAGAGTGCGCGGCCGTGCTGGGTGATTCGATGCGAGAGTGCGCGGCCGTGCTGGGTGATTCGATGCGAGAGTGCGCGGCCGTGCTGGGTGATTCGATGCGAGAGTGCGCGGCCGTGCTGGGTGATTCGATGCGAGAGTGCGCGGCCGTGCTGGGTGATTCGATGCGAGAGTGCGCGGCCGTGCTGGGTGATTCGATGCGAGAGTGCGCGGCCGTGCTGGGTGATTCGATGCGAGAGTGCGCGGCCGTGCTGGGTGATTCGATGCGAGAGTGTGCGGCAGTGCTGGGTGATTCGATGCGAGAGTGCGCGGCCGTGCTGGGTGATTCGATGCGAGAGTGCGCGGCCGTGCTGGGTGATTCGATGCGAGAGTGCGCGGCCGTGCTGGGTGATTCGATGCGAGAGTGCGCGGCCGTGCTGGGTGATTCGATGCGAGAGTGCGCGGCCGTGCTGGGTGATTCGATGTGAGACTCTCGCAAGCGTGACTCCGACCTTATTGTCATTTTTCGGCAGAGATAAGCAAATAAAAAGTCCTTGTGCTTCTATATACATTTAAGGGATTTTCATTTTTTAGAAATGTGGATTCCAAACATTGTCTGTAATTTAAAATAAACGTGCCAGCTCCCTCCCTTAACTACTCTACTAATTTAGAAGGTACAAGCCGCTGATCTCAGCGATTGGCTGCAGCGGTTTTAAGCTGTATCAACATGATAAATGGCTGCAGCAGCAACCATCTACTTATTTTGTCATCGTATGCTTGGGACCAATTTTCTAAAAGCAAAAAACTTCTTTAAAAATTACAGGATGGGCCTAATACAGATGCATAATTCCACCATATGCAGAGGACCCCCCCAAGGCTAATCTTAATCTTTCTGATCACAGGTGATACAACTGTACAAGCAACAAAAACATATTTTACTAGAAAATTACATGTCATATCAGTTACAAATATACAAAAAATATCGAAGTAGTAATGTGTCCTTTGCGCAAGCGGCTGTCCAAAATAACTCACTAATGAGCGAGGTTTATAGCCGCACGTGTGCGAGTGATGAACGTTCTGCACATTGCTCTAGATGGAAGGTAAACCTGTAACAAGAACATTAAACTAGGGGGGTAGCACTCTTTCCCTCCGACGCCGTTTACCGCAGCACTGAGATCTCAGTCACTTTAAATGAAGAGCAGCTCGGGCTTCGGCCACGGTCTCATGCCCCCCGGTTGCTGCCTTTTGATGCAAAAGCAGATTTGCCACGAGATCTTATTTTAAATTTCGCACTTTCCCTCATTAAGTGCTGACGAAAGGTCCATGTGTCCCGCATCACATCCCGCAGAGCGTGCCGGCTCAGAACTGCTGGATAATGAGTTTCTTCTTCACGTCGTGTGAGAACCTGTTCATCTTGAACAATTCGCTGTCGTAAAACGCCGACAGGTTGTGGATATTAATCTGCCGAGCCTGAGGGAAAAAAAAAAAAAAAGAAAAATAAATGGGGGCTTAAAATGAGAACATTAACAAAAGATCAGGGCTCATTTATACTGTTTGCATTGTGCATTTGGCGTCACGGGCTCATAGCAAACATATCCAGACATAAGGGGTCCATTAACTCCTTCACAATGTCCGCCATACATGTAAGGTGCATGTCAGATGGGGGTGTATGAAGCGGGCTAACAATCGTACGTGGAGCAGAGTGCCGCCCGCGATTATCAACTTGTTAAATCCCACCGTCAAAATATGCCGGCATGGGGACCCGCCGTTTTCAGGGCCCATCGGACCACCAATTACGTGATTGCGAGTTGCCGATGGTCTGCTGAAGACCTCCATGCTGGTCAGTACAGTGCTCCCGCTTGTGGCTGAGCTTTAGGGTACGGTTTCACTTGCGTATGACTCGTGCGAGTATCGCATCGGTATCACCCGACACGGCCGCACACACTCTTGACAGGAGCGCCTCAGCTGCATGGAAATACAGGAGATTGTATGCCGTGCTGGGCGATACTGATGCGCGACTCGCACGAGTCATACGCAAGTGGAATAATACCTCCTTAAAAAGGAGACTGTGATTTTTGCTATATACAGCAATGCTTTGGCACTGCTGTATAGCACAAGCTATCAAGATTTTCAATGGTTATAGTCCCCTAAGGAGACAATTAAAAGTAGAAAAAAAAAAAAAAAAGTTTAAAGGGAACCTGTCATCAGAAATTTAGCTTGAAACCTAAGAGTTTCCCCCTCTGCAGCTCCTGGGCTGCATTCTAGCAGGTTCCTGTACTTTTTGTGGCCCCTTTTAAACCAAATTAATACTTTATAAACTTGTACCTTTTGCTATGTAAATTTTGTAAATCATTCATGGGCGCAGGCTCTCTGCTGACCGTTGCTGTTCCTCCTGCACATTGACGCCGTCCCCCCCACGCTCCATTTCATCCATCAGGACGCCGCCCACTGCGCCCGAGGTGCCGCCCACGCCGGGATCGCTGGTGACGTGTGTCACAAGCACGAGATTATGGGTGGCGCTGTGATTGCATCGCAAGTGCCCGCCCATAATCTCGTGGACGCGCTTTCCCCCACTGCCTCCAGTGTTCTGCGCAAGCGCTCGCCGGCCAAATGACCCGACGTCACCTCCTTCCCATCTTACCCTGCAGCAGGGCAAGATGGGAAAGAGGTGACGTCGGGTCATCTGGCCAGCAAGCGCTTGCGCAGAACGCTGGAGGAAGAGGGGAAAGTGCGGTCACGAGGTTATGGGCGGCACTTGCTGATGTGCTGATGACACTCACAGCGCCGCCTATAACCTCGTGCCTGCGCAAAACGTCACCAGCGGTCACACGTGCACAGTCCCGCTACAGTCGCACAGCGCATGCGCGGGACCATGGGCGCCCAGGGGCGGCGTCCTGAGATATGAAATTCAGCGTTGGGGGAAGGGGGGGGGGGTTCGGCGTAAATCTGCTGGAGGAACAGCAACGGTCACCAGAGAGCCCGCCCCCATGGACGATTTACAAAATTTACATAGCAAAAGGTACAAGTTTATAAAGTATTTAATTTGGTTTAAAAGGGGCCACAAAAAGTACAGGAACCTGCTAGAATGCAGCCCACGAGCTGCAGAGGGGGAAACTTTTAGGTTTAAAGCAAAATTTCTGATGACCGGTTCCCTTTAAATCACACTTTTTTGCCTCATTAAAAATAAAGGGAATTTTGTTTACTTACCGTAAATTCCTTTTCTTCTAGCTCCAATTGGGAGACCCAGACAATTGGGTGTATAGCTACTGCCTCCGGAGGCCACACAAAGTATTACACTGAAAAGTGTAAAGCCCCTCCCCTTCAGCCTATACACCCCCCGTGGGATCACGGGCTCCTCAGTTTTAGTGCAAAAGCAAGAAGGAGGAAAGCCAATAACTGGTTTAAACAAATTCACTCCGAGGGAATATCGGAGAACTGAAACCATTGAACATGAACAACATGTGTACCCGAAAAAAACAAAAAACCCAAAGGAAACAGGGCGGGTGCTGGGTCTCCCAATTGGAGCTAGAAGAAAAGGAATTTACGGTAAGTAAACAAAATTCCCTTCTTCGGCGCTCCATTGGGAGACCCAGACAATTGGGACATCCAAAAGCAGTCCCTGGGTGGGTAAAATAATACCTCATGTTAGGGCCGTAAAACAGCCCTTTCCTACATGGAGGCAATCGCCGCCTGCAGGACTCGTCTACCTAGGCTGGCGTCCGCCGAAGCGTAGGTATGCACTTGATAATGCTTGGTGAAAGTGTGCAGACTCGACCAGGTAGCTGCCTGGCACACCTGCTGAGCCGTAGCCTGGTGCCGTAATGCCCAGGACGCACCCACGGCTCTGGTAGAATGGGCCTTCAGCCCTGAGGGAACCGGAAGCCCAGCAGAACGATAGGCTTCAAGAATTGGTTCTTTGATCCACCGAGCCAGGGTGGATTTGGAAGCTTGCGACCCTTTACGCTGACCAGCGACAAGGACAAAGAGTGCATCCGAGCGGCGCAGAGGCGCCGTGCGGGAAATGAAGATTCTGAGTGCTCTCACCAGATACAACAAATGCAAATCCTTTTCACATTGATGAACTGGATGAGGACACAAAGAAGGTAAGGAGATATCCTGATTGAGATGAAAGGGGGATACCACCTTAGGGAGAAACTCCGGAATCGGGCGCAGAACCACCTTGTCCTGGTGAAACACCAGGAAGGGAGATTTGCATGACAGCGCTGCTAGTTCGGACACTCTCCGAAGAGACGTGACCGCTACTAGAAAGGCCACTTTCTGTGAAAGGCGAGAAAGGGAAACATCCCTCATAGGCTCGAAAGGCGGCTTCTGGAGAGCAATTAGAACCCTGTTCAGATCCCAGGGCTCTAACGGCCGCTTGTAAGGAGGGACGATATGACAAACCCCTTGCAGGAACATGCATACCTGAGCAAGTCGTGCTAGGCGCTTCTGAAAAAATACAGATAGCGCTGAGACTTGTCCTTTAAGGGAGCCGAGCGACAAACCTTTTTCCAAACCGGATTGCAGGAAGGAAAGAAAAGTAGGCAATGCAAATGGCCAGGGAGAAACTCCCCGAGTAGAGCACCAAGATAAGAATATCTTCCACGTCCTGTGGTAGATCTTGGCGGACGTTGGTTTCCTAGCCTGTCTCATGGTGGTAATGACCTCTTGAGATAATCCTGAAGACGCTAGGATCCAGGACTCAATGGCCACACAGTCAGGTTCAGGGCCGCAGAATTCAGATGGAAAAACGGCCCTTGAGACAGCAAGTCTGGTCGGTCTGGTAGTGCCCACGGTTGACCCACTGTGAGATGCCACAGATCTGGGTACCACGACCTCCTTGGCCAGTCTGGAGCGACCAGGATGGCGCGGCGGCAGTCGGACCTGATCTTGCGTAGCACTCTGGGCAACAGTGCCAGAGGTGGAAATACATAAGGTAGCCGGAACTGCGACCAATCTTGAACTAAGGCGTCCGCCGCCAGAGCCCTCTGATCGTGAGACCGTGCCATGAAAGCCGGGACCTTGTTGTTGTGCCGGGACGCCATTAGGTCGACGTCCGGCATCCCCCAGCGGTGACAGATCTCCTGAAACACGTCCGGGTGAAGAGACCATTCCCCCGCGTCCATACCCTGGCGACTGAGGAAGTCTGCTTCCCAGTTGTCTACGCCCGGGATGTGAACTGCGGATATGGTGGATGCCGTGTCTTCCGCCCACATCAGAATCCGCCGGACTTCCTGGAAGGCTTGCCGACTGCGTGTTCCGCCTTGGTGGTTGATGTATGCCACCGCTGTGGAGTTGTCCGACTGTATTCGGATCTGCTTGCCTTTCAGCCACTGTTGGAAGGCTTGTAGGGCCAGATACACTGCCCTGATTTCCAGAACATTGATCTGAAGGGTGGACTCCTGCTGAGTCCACGTACCTTGAGCCCTGTGGTGGAGAAAAACTGCTCCCCACCCTGACAGACTCGCGTCCGTTGTGACCACCGCCCAGGATGGGGGCAGGAAAGACTTTCCTATTGACAATGAGGTGGGAAGAAGCCACCACTGAAGAGAATCCTTGGCCGCCTGAGAAAGGGAGACGTTCCTGTCTAGGGACGTCGACTTCCCGTCCCATTGGCGGAGAATGTCCCATTGTAGTGGACGCAGATGAAACTGCGCGAAAAGGACTGCCTCCATTGCTGCTACCATCTTCCCCAAGAAGTGCATGAGGCGTCTCAAGGGGTGCGACTGACCCTGAAGGAGAGATTGCACCCCTGTCTGTAGTGAACGCTGTTTGTCCAGCGGAAGCATCACTATCGCTGAGAGAGTATGAAACTCCATGCCAAGATATGTTATCGATTGGTTCGGGGTCAGATTTGACTTTGAAAAGTTGATGATCCACCCGAAACTCTGGAGAGTCTCCAGCGCAACGTTCAGGCTGTGTTGGCATGCCTCTTGAGAGGGTGCCTTGACAAGTAGATCGTCCAAGTAAGGGATCACAGAGTGACCCTGAGAGTGCAGGACTGCTACTGCTGCCATGACCTTGGTGAAGACCCGTGGGGCTGTCGCCAGACCGAAAGGCAGGGCTACGAACTGAAGGTGTTCGTCTCCTATAACGAAGCGTAGAAAACGCTGGTGCTCTGGAGCAATCGGCACGTGGAGATAAGCATCTTTGATGTCTATTGATGCTAGGAAGAAGGGAATTTTGTTACTTACCGTAAATTCCTTTTCTTCTAGCTCTTATTGGGAGACCCAGACGATTGGGGTATAGCTACTGCCCTCTGGAGGTCACACAAAGCACTACATTAAAAGTGCAAGGCCCCTCCCCCTCTGGCTATACCCCCCCCGTGGTATCACGGGTTCTCCAGTTTTAGTGCCAAAGCAAGAAGGAGGAAGCCAATAACTGGTTTAAACAAATTAACTCCGAATAACATCGGAGAACTGTAAAACCGTTCAACATGAACAACATGTGTACCCGCAAACAACAAAAAAACATCCCGAAGGACAACAGGGCGGGTGCTGGGTCTCCCAATAAGAGCTAGAAGAAAAGGAATTTACGGTAAGTAACAAAATTCCCTTCTTCTTCAGCGCTCTATTGGGAGACCCAGACGATTGGGACGTCCAAAAGCTGTCCCTGGGTGGGTAAAGAAATACCTCATGTTAGAGCTGCAAAACAGCCCTCCCCTACGGGGGTGTCACTGCCGCCTGCAGGACTCTTCTACCTAAGCTGGCATCCGCCGAAGCATAGGTATGCACCTGATAATGCTTGGTGAAAGTGTGCAGACTGGACCAGGTAGCTGCCTGGCACACCTGTTGAGCCGAAGCCTGGTGACGTAATGCCCAGGACGCACCCACGGCTCTGGTTGAGTGGGCTTTTAGCCCTGAAGGAACCGGAAGCCCCGCAGAACGGTAGGCCTCTAGAATTGGTTCTTTGATCCATCGAGCCAGGGTGGCTTTAGAAGCCTGCAACCCCTTGCGCGGACCAGCGACAAGGACGAAAAGTGCATCGGCACGGCGTATGGGCGCCGTGCGGGAAATGTAGATTCTGAGTGCTCTCACCAGATCTAGCAAACGTAAGTCCTTTTCATACCGGTGAACCGGATGAGGACAAAACGAAGGCAAGGAAATATCCTGATTAAGATGAAAAGAGGATACGACCTTAGGGAGAAACTCCGGAATGGGGCGCAGCACTACCTTGTCCTGGTGGAACACCAGGAAGGGAGCCTTGGATGACAGAGTCCACCGATACACCGTGAGGCACTAGAGGGACCAGCACAGAAAAATCGCTTACCGCCCGCTTAAAAAAGCGGGTGTGTGGTCGCCAGATAGCCCCTAGTCCAGGTCTCCCAGAGCCTTGCGTCCTTCCTCCAGCCAGACATGCATGTAATGGCTGCCGGCGTCCTGAGAGAGAAGGGGGGCGGGCCCTGGGCGTTCCTGACCAAGAGCGGGAAGCCTGCTTCCCTCTGTGCTTAGTATGAGGGCTGGAGCATGTAAATCAGGCTCCAGCCCTCGTCGCTGCTAGCGAACAGCGTCTCTCCCCTACCCTGAATGACAGGGTGGGGGCGGGAACGAATCGGAGCTGCCGGCGTCCTAGGCCCAAAAAGCCGGGGACTAAATTTATAACCGCCGCCGCCGTAAAAGCGCGGACGGCGGATCCCCGGCGCACCCCAAGTCACGGCAGCGCCGCCCGGTCCAGAGGGGGTCGGCGCTGCGTTCCCATACACAAAAAGTCCCCCAGTAATCTGTAGGGACACCAACTCCACGTTGCGGTCCCCGGCGCACTACAACACCCAGCCAGCCCGGAGTGTGTCTGTGCCTGCCGGGGACACAGAGTACCTGTATGATGCAGGGCCTGTCCCTGATCGTACTCCTGCTCCGTATCCATCAGGTGCTAATGGGTCTGTGGATGGAGCCCGGCGTCAGAGCTGAGAGGCCGGCAGGATCCCACTTCCACAGAGCCCTACCAGGGGATGTGGAAGGAAAACAGCATGTCAGGCTCCAGCCCTGTACCAGCAATAGGTACCTCAACCTTACAACACCATCCAGGGGTGAGAAGGGAGCATGCTGGGGACACTATATGTGTCCTCTTTTCTTCCATCCGAAATAGTCAGCAGCTACTGCTGACTAAAATCTGTGGAGCTATGCATGGAATGTCTGACCTCCTTCGCACACAAAGCTAAAACTGGAGAACCCGTGATACCACGGGGGGGGTATAGCCAGAGGGGGAGGGGCCTTGCACTTTTAATGTAGTGCTTTGTGTGACCTCCAGAGGGCAGTAGCTATACCCCAATCGTCTGGGTCTCCCAATAGAGCGCTGAAGAAATCTCCTTGAGACATTGAGGCGATGACGGAGCGGAGGGATTCCATCCGGAACCGCCTGGTTTTCACATGCTTGTTGAGCAGTTTTAGGTCCAGAACAGGACGGAACGAGCCGTCCTTTTTTGGCACCACAAACAAATTGGAGTAAAAACCGTGACCTTGCTCCTGAAGAGGAACAGGGATCACCACTCCTTCTGCCTTTAGAGAGCACACCGCCTGCAGAAGAGCATCGGCTCGGTCGGGAGGCGGAGAAGTTCTGAAGAATCGAGTTGGAGGACGAGAACTGAACTCTATCCTGTACCCGTGAGACAGAATGTCTCTCACCCAACGGTCTTTGACCTGTGGCAGCCAAAGCGGGAGAGCCTGCCACCGACCGAGGATGCGGAGAGAGGAGGCCGAAAGTCATGAGGAAGCCGCCTTGGTAGCGGTTCCTCCGGCTGCTTTCTTTGGGCGTGACTGAGCCCGCCAAGCATCTGAGCTCCTCTGATCCTTTTGAGTCCTTTTGGACGAGGAGAATTGGGACCTGCCCGAGCCTCGAAAGGACCGAAACCTCGACTGTCCCCTCCTCTGTTGGGGTTTGTTTGGTTTGGGCTGAGGTAAGGAAGAATCCTTACCCTTGGACTGTTTAATGATTTCATCCAATCTCTCACCAAACAGTCTGTCCCCAGAAAATGGCAAACTGGTTAAGCACTTTTTGGAAGCAGAATCTGCCTTCCATTCCCTTAACCACAAGGCTCTGCGTAAAACCACGGAGTTGGCGGACGCCACTGCCGTACGGCTCGTAGAGTCCAGGACAGCATTAATAGCGTAAGACGCAAATGCAGTCATTTGAGAGGTTAAGGACGCTACTTGCGGAACAGATGTACGCGTGACAGTGTCAATCTGCGCAAGACCAGCTGAAATAGCTTGGAGTGCCCATACAGCTGCGAATGCTGGAGCAAACGACGCGCCGATAGCTTCATAGATGGATTTCAACCAGAGCTCCATCTGTCCGTCAGTGGCATCTTTAAGTGAAGCCCCATCTTCCACTGCAACTATGGATCTAGCCGCAAGCCTGGAGATTGGAGGATCCACCTTTGGACACTGGGTCCAGCCCTTGACCACGTCAGGGGGAAAGGGATAACGTGTATCCTTAAGTCGTTTGGAGAAACGCTTGTCTGGATAAGCGTGGTGTTTCTGAACTGCTTCTCTGAAGTCAGAGTGGTCTAGAAAAGTACTCAATTTACGCTTGGGATACCTGAAATGGAATTTCTCCTGCTGTGAAGCTGTCTCCTCCACTGGAGGAGCTGGGGGAGAAATATCCAACATTTTATTGATGGACGCTATGAGATCATTCACTATGGCGTCACCATCAGGAGTATCCAGATTGAGAGCGGTCTCAGGATCAGAATCCTGATCAGCTACCTCTGCCTCATCATACAGAGAGTCCTCTCGCTGAGACCCTGACCAGTGTGATGAAGTCGAGGGCCGCTCCCAGCGAGCTCGCTTAGGCTGTCTGGGACTGTCGTCCGTGTCAGAGCCTTCAGCCTGGGATGCCTGAGACCCCCCCGGAGCACGGATTTGTTCCAAATGAGGGGGGCCAGGGAGCATTGAATCAACAGTGCCCATGGTCTGAGTTACCGGTCTGGACTGCAAAGTCTCTAGGATTTTAGTCATAGTCACAGACAATCTATCAGCAAAAACTGCAAACTCCGTCCCTGTCACCTGGACAGTGTTCACAGGTGGTTCTCCTTGGGCCACCTCTAGCAGAGACCCCGGCTGAGCAAGTGCTACAGGGGCCGAGCATTGCACACAATGGGGGTCAGTGGCACCTGCCGGTAGAACAGCCTCACATGCGGTACAAGCAGCATAAAAAGCCTGTGCCTTGGCCCCCTTGCTTTTTGCGGACGACATGCTGTTGTCTAGCAATCTAGGAGGGTATATAGCCAAGAATAGCGACCGTACAGTGCAATGTATAGCATACAAGCATAAAGTACAAATGAACACTTCGGCACTAGTGGGGTCAGCACCTCAGGTGCTGCTTACCGCCCGCTCAAAAGCGGGTGTGTGGTCGCCAGAATCCCGTGTCTGGGTCTCCCAGAGCTTGTCTCCCTTCTCCAGCTCAGACTGCAAACAGGAATGGCTGCCGGCGTCCTGTGAAGAGGGGCGGGCCGTGGGCGTGCCCCAGATAAAGTGCGGGAAACTGGCGTCCCACTGTGCCCAGTGAGGGGGCTGGAGTATGCTAAGCAGACTCCAGCCCTCGGCGCTGACGTTCTGACCAGCGTCCCGCCCTTCCCCTGACTGGCAGGCCTGGGGGCGGGAACGAAACGGAACTAGGCCGCAAAAGCCGGGGACTCGATTTATAAGCGCGGCCGTCGAATAGGCACGGCCAGCGCGGAAGTCCCCGGCGCACCACAAGTCCCAGCCGCGCCGCAGTGTAAAAACAGCCAGCAGCGGCCGGCGCGGCAGTTCCTGATACATAAACTCACTCAGCAAAGCTGCAGTGAGTAATAGCACAAGCGCGCGCGCTGCTGCCCCCGGCGCACTAACACATCCAGCAATGCTGGTGTGTGTGTGCGCGATTTGTACGGGGACACAGAGTACCTTAATGTAGCAGGGCCCTGTCCCTGACGATACTCAGCTCCATGTCCAGCAGTTCCCAGGGGCTGTGGAAGGAGCACGGCCTCAGTGCCTGGAGACCGATAGGATCCCACTTCACCCAGAGCCCTAAGGGGATGGGGAAGGAAAGCAGCATGTGGGCTCCAGCCTCCGTACCCGCAATGGGTACCCTCAACCTTAACAAACACCGCCGACAAAAGTGGGGTGAGAAGGGAGCATGCTGGGGGCCCTAGTATGGGCCCTCTTTTCTTCCATCCGACAAAGTCAGCAGCTACTGCTGACTAAACAGTGGAGCTATGCGTGGATGTCTGACCTCCTTCGCACAAAGCATGAAAACTGAGGAGCCCGTGATCCCACGGGGGGTGTATAGGCAGAAGGGGAGGGGCTTTACACTTTTAAGTGTAATACTTTGTGTGGCCTCCGGAGGCAGTAGCTATACACCCAATTGTCTGGGTCTCCCAATGGAGCGCCGAAGAAAATACACATGGTATTGCCACATTTAGAAAAGTCTGATGAATATAAATCAAGGGAGCTGAAATTACGTTTTTTTGGTCCCTGTAGTAGCACAAAAAAAAAAAAAAGCTTTAACAAGCGATACAAATGTCATATCTATCCCAAAATGGTATAAGTAAAAATGCCATCTCACCATGCGAAAAAAAAAACAAAAAACCCCCAAAAGTAACAGCTCCACCAACCAAAAAATGAAAGTGTTTAAAGGGAACCTGTCAGGTTCCATATACGTTTTAACCTACAAGCAGGTTCCCTTTAAGGGTCTTCAAAAATGAGAAAAAAAAAAAAAAAAGAAAAAAGAAAAAGTTATCACTCTGGGAAGAAGAAAAGCGAAAACTCAAAAGACAAAAAAATTTGGTAGCGTTTTGAAGGTTCCTTCTCCGATGGGCCAGTATACATCCGGAAAGTTCTGCTGGCAGATACCACTGATGTAAAATGCAATGTGTGTGTGAATGCAGCCAGAGAAGATTTCAGACACGTGCATCTGTTCCCAACATTTGCCACAATTCAGACTGGCCACGGACAGCACAGGCGAGAACATTTACCTTGTCTACGAGATCTTTCTCGGAAACCTCGATGGAGTCCTGCTGTGCGCCGTATCTGTTCCTCTGGTAGGTCACTTGCTCGGCCACCAGCTGTTTCAGTATGAAGAGCAGAAGCTCGTTGTTGTCTCTTCTGAATGCCAAGTATCGGGCGAACGTCTGCAGAAAATACATTTTGTACATGAAATCACTTTTCAGTCTAATGCTCCTGCAAAAAGCCAAACCAACTGCACAATTCGTTCAGCGATGCACCGGACACGTACCTTCCTCATGCTTCTCATAACACTGAACTTTTGTGTGTCAATGAAACTCTCCAGCATTACTCTGATGGCCATATTCACATCATCTTCAACCACGTAGTCCCTTAAATGCATCCGTGCATGCGCCTCCGCCATACGAATCATTGATTCAATGTGTCGCACTGTGATCGGGATACTGCCAGTCGCCTACAGGAGACAGAAAGGATTATTATATACTACTTCTGCAATAGAAAAGCCAAAAGGAATACATTTGAAATGTTTAAGGGTCCACAGCGCCATCTTTTGGAACGACTGCAAAACACTGCAGCGTCGCCACCTGGTGGAGGGATTGCAAAACACTGCAGCGTCGCCACCTGGTGGAACGACTGCAAAAACACTGCTGCATCGCCACCTGGTGGAACGACTGCAAAAACACTGCTGCATCGCCACCTGGTGGAACGACTGCAAAAACACTGCTGCGTTGCCACCTGGTGGAGGGATTGCAAAACACTGCAGCCTCGCCACCTGGTGGAGGGATTGCAAAACACTGCAGCCTCACCACCTGGTGGAGGGATTGCAAAACACTGCAGCCTCGCCACCTGGTGGAGGGATTGCAAAACACTGCAGCCTCGCCACCTGGTGGAGGGATTGCAAAACACTGCAGCCTCGCCACCTGGTGGAGGGATTGCAAAACACTGCAGCCTCGCCACCTGGTGGAGGGATTGCAAAACACTGCAGCGTCGCATCCTGGTGGAGGGATTGAATACAGCACCACCACTTCAACAATTTCCAAATCAGAAAATACAGTCTAGACGCGGGGCTTACCATGGACTCTTTTCTGAGGTCACTGTACATTTTCGCCACTTTATCCTGGTCCATTTGGTTCAGCTTTGGGTGGACCTTCTCCTTGGCATATATAATGTATTTCTTCAGCACCTCTTGAGGCAAAGGCTCCACACCAAATGTATTGGGCAGAACAATTTCTTCTGCGTCGCCATTTGCAACATCTTTGTTGCTGGGATGATGCTTTATATGGCTACCCACCACAAACCTGGCCAGCATTTCATCCTACAAATGACAGACGACAGTCATCACTAAGTACATAAGATCAGCCATGTTGGTGAACACTGCAGGAAAGAACTGACTGCCCGAATTTTACAGCAGTGACGCTCCAAGCTCCCTCTAGTGGTTAAAAGCAGAAGTGCAGAGTCTGATAATTTCATTACACTGCACTTTCAGACAACTTGATATAATTTAAATGTCTTTCATTTAATAGTGTTCCCCTTGACAAAAATTTCCCCTCTACTGGATACTCCTGTGTCACACTGCATACAGCCATAACAGCGGTGTGCTTCAGACCAGGATAATTGACCATTGTACAATGGCAGGCACAATGTACGAATGAATGAAAGTTCCAACACCAATAGTTCTGGCAGAATGCTGACGAAAAGGGGCTGCATGGTTCCGTACACAGCATGAGAAGCGAGACAGTTCCTGTAGCTATAGGAGTGAAATGTGCACTTCTGTGGGTTTTGGGAAGAGTCATCGCCAAAATATTTTGGAATTATGGGTTCTATCCTGGAGAATTCACCAAAATTGATTCACTTAGTCATTAGTTTTAAATAAAATGAAGTTTGTCACCTGCACAGGGTCCACCGTGTCCCTCACCACGCACAGAACATCAAATCGAGACACAATGGGCTCCGTCAGGTCTACGTTCTCGGAAAAGGTTAACGATGGATCGTAACGTCCTCCTAAAAGTAAATGATCACCAATGAGAAATCCGGCCTGGTGTATTGTGATGGAAAAAAAAACAAAAACAAAAAAAAAAAAAACAAACAAGTTTTTACCAATGGGGTTGGCAGCAGCAATGACGGTGCAACGAGCCTGCAGGGACGTGACTATGCCCGCCTTGGAGATGGAGATGCTCTGCTGCTCCATGGCTTCATGGATACTGGTTCTGTCCTGGTCATTCATCTGCAAAAGTGACAAATGCATGAATATGGGAACTGGAGAAAGAATTATGGAAGGATGTACTCTCTACTTGCTGCTTCTAGAACTTATACTACTCACCTTATCAAACTCATCGATCAAGCACACTCCCCTGTCCGCCAAGACCAAAGCTCCGGCTTCGAGGGTCCACTCCTTGGTCACTGGATGCCGCTGGACGTAGGCAGTCAAACCTACAGCGGAAGCCCCCTGGCCGGTTGTGAATACGGCCCTGCTGGCGACTTTCTCCACATACTTCAGAAATTGGGATTTTGCTGTCCCGGGGTCACCACAGAGCAAAACATTGATGTCCCCACGGACCTTGTGCTTTCCACCTGAATTGGAGAAAAAAAACCCAACCCATTCATATCAGGATGACCGCACCGACCATTTTTAATGCGTTTACCAAGATTAGGACAAATCCTCCACATTTAAGTGTTGCTTCAGCAACTGCATGATCTGGCAGTATTCCTTGACCAAAAATCTGCAAAAACACTAGGGCATGCCCTCAGCATCTCCTGCCTGGACTACTGCAACCCCCTGCTCTCTGGCCACCCTTGTAACACTCTTGCACCCCTCCAATCTAACTTAAATTCTGCTGCCCGCCTAATCCACCTGTACCCCCGCTATTCCCCGGCCTCTCTCTGCCAATCTCTTCACTGGCTTCCCACTGCAAAAGACTCTGGTTCAAAACACTAACTATGACATACAAAGCTATCCACAACCTGTCCCCTCCATACATCTGTGACCTAGTCTCCAGATACCTAGCTGCACATAACCTCCGATCCTCACAAGATCTCCTCCTCACCTCCTCCTCCCACAATCACATACAAGATCTCTCCCGCGCTTCCCCCATTCTCTGGAACTCTTTACCCAACATATCAGACTCTTGCCTACCGTGGAAGCCTTCAAAAAGAACCTGAAGACCCCACCTATTCAGACAAGCCTACAACCTGCAGCAACTCTCAGTCTACCATAGCGTCACACGACCAACTCTGCCCTCACCTACTGTGTCCTCACCCAGTCCCTGTAGACTGTGAGCCCTCGCGGGCAGGGTCCTCTCTCCTCCTGTACCTTGTATTGTTCTGGTCTATCGAAGCCCCTTTTACACATGTAAAGCGCCATGGAGGGGTTTTGTGTTATGCACCCACCTGGGTTCTTTGGTTCTCCTCCAAATAAAGCAAGAGCAAGGCCTCTCTTGATGTCTTCGTGTCCATAGATAGATGGGCCAATACTGGCAAAGATCTGCAATAGAACCCCAGATATTACAGACCGGTCCCTGACAATACAGCCGACTCTTACAGTAGGTACAGCTCTTAACTAATTATCTCGCCCCTCACCCGCTCTCCAATCCGCTCGTCTTTGGAAAGGGCAACGATGGCTTTTACGTCTTCATCAGTCAACTCCCCCACGGCCACCTTGTCATCCTTCTTGGTGATGTGATTGGCGAGAATGACTGTGGCAAATACCGGGAAACCGTTGGACGTATTCAGCGATCCGTCGTAGTTGTTGTGGTAAATCCCAGTGAGCTCCTGTCAGGAAGGACATCCCTCCAAATTATGTACCTGAGATCCTATTTTTGGAGACTGGTTTTAAAAAAGGTTATTCCCATCTTAAAAGTGGAGGCATATCACCAGAAATGAGCGCAGGGGGGTGGGGGGGGGGGTGGGGGGTCAGAGATGAGCATGAAGGGGCTTGCAGGGTTCATTCAAAGCTGCGTCACTTCACAGCAGGGCCCCAACCCCAGGAAATTTAATACAGCCAAGCCTTGTCCATGCACCGAAAATGGAGAGGGGGGCCAGCATTGAATTAGAACTGCACCCCTCTCAGTTTTCCCGCACATCGACACCATGTGTCGCCTCCCCAGCCGCCGGGGCGCCACCTAGTCGCCTCCCCAGCCGCCGGGGCGCCACCTAGTCGCCCCCCCAGCCGCCGGGGCGCCACCTCGTAGCCCCCCCAGCCCTCGGGGGCGCCACCTCGTAGCCCCCCCAGCCCTCGGGGGCGCCACCTCGTAGCCCCCCCAGCCCTCGGGGCGCCACCTCGTAGCCTCCCCAGCCCTCGGGGCGCCACCTCGTAGCCTCCCCAGCCCTCGGGGCGCCACCTCGTAGCCTCCCCAGCCCTCGGGGCGCCACCTCGTAGCCTCCCCAGCCCTCGGGGCGCCACCTCGTAGCCTCCCCAGCCCTCGGGGCGCCACCTCGTAGCCTCCCCAGCCCTCGGGGCGCCACCTCGTAGCCTCCCCAGCCCTCGGGGCGCCACCTCGTAGCCTCCCCAGCCCTCGAGGCGCCACCTCGTAGCCTCCCCAGCCCTCGGGGCGCCACCTCGTAGCCTCCCCAGCCCTCGGGGCGCCACCGTGAAGTGACACCAATTGTTAGGGGTCATGGAGATCAGACCAAGTAATGGCGACTCCCAGCGATATGCCTCCTCTTCATAAGATGGGAATACACCACTAACTTTAGGCAATACTCACTATGTCATCTCCTGGTTTACAGCTGTCCACCAAGTCAGCCAGGAGGATGGCATCTTTGGAGCGAGGAAGCCTGCCGGCAGCCACCTTTCCGGGGCTCTCCTGAATGGTGATACGTTGGTAGTTCTGATACACAGTCTGGGAAAGGAAAAAAGGCAAATGTAAGTGAGAGAAAGGAATCATTTTTTTCCCCCAAATTGTTGCACGTGCTTAACTATATTAAAATAACGTCGTACCTCTTCCATGTTAATTTCGAACGGCCCCAGGGACTGACACTCCGGACAGGATCCCGGCTTCACCTCCTGGTTCTGAGACTGGAAGAAAGGTCCCAGGACGAAGTTGCACTTGTTACAGTTATACTTCACCATGCTGAGTTGCGGCAGGACCCCCGTACAGCACGTCACAACCCCGCTAGTACGGATCAGCTGATTCAGGTGCAGCTGTCTGAACGGGACACAATAAGATTTAGTGTCAGTAAATGGCGCAAAGACGCTAATCCTGAACCCACGGACGGCAGCCGGACTCACCTGAGCGACCGTAGCTCTTCCACCAGCGGAAGGTGAGAGATGCGGACGTGGATCTCACGGGCAATGCGGTCGTATTTGGGGTACATGACCAGGACAACCTCCTTAGCGGCCTCGTCGAAAACCTTTAACATTTCCGCAGGGGCTTCGGGGAGAAAATAGGCCAAGACGTGCTCGCGGGCGGCCAGGTCCTCGTAGTTCACCACCAGGCTCTCCTTGTTCTCTGGAACAAGATTATTTCATAGATCACTACAAGAAAACGTTGTGTCCAAAATCAGAAGTTCTGAACAATCCCGAACAGGGAATGCGGACATCAAGACATCCCGCTATGGAGGACCCCCGTTACCTTTGCACATGTCACTGATCTTCTCCTTGAAGACGTTGTGCCCGTGCTCATCAACGTGGGTTCTCAGGAAGTTTTTGAACCGATGGTAGATCTCCAGGCGCGTGGCGGCCATGGACACCCACTCTCTCACCGTGTGGCCCTTCATATCTTCCAGGTTTTCGATACTTTCAATCATCTCTTCATCTTCGTCCAGGACGCCTTCCGCGGCACGCTCAGCCAGCCGACGCTTACGTGCCGGGCGATCCTCCTCCTCATCGTCACTATCTAACCACAGGGCAAAAAAAAAGGATTAATGTGAGTTTTCTGTTCAGTGAATTAAATCCAAACTGTTAGCATTAAACTTACCGTACAGCAGCCCTCGGCGCATGCGCCCCAGGTCCCGGCCCGTCTCCCGGTCGCGCATCCTCATGGCTTGTTCAGCCGCATCTCTCTGGCTGGCAGTCAGATCATCCACATCCTCATCATCCAGCCCTTCAGCCTCGTACACGTCCAGCTCAGAAATCGCCCGGTAGTCCCTGAAACCAAAACCGGTGAAGATTACACCGAACGTAGCGGACGGCCACTCACATGGGCGCAGACTGGACAGTTGGACAAGCCATACCTTTCCATGCCATCTCCGATCAGCTCCTCCCCATCTTCCTCCTCGTTCACCGGGAGACCCTCATCTCCCAAGATACCTTCAGACTCATCCTCAAAGGGAGGAAGATCTCGCCCGGGACTAGATGTGAGGGCATCAAAACGCCTGGATCCGGTTCTGGGGCTTGTGGCAATAGAGAATGATTCTGAGGAATCCTGCAATGCAAGGGTTAATGGGTCAGCAGTCACAATTTCTGCAAAACCTTATTTTTGGCCGATAGAAAAAAGGCGGCGGGGGCAGGGAGGAGGCGGCTGTCAGGGCTGTGACCTGTCAGACAATGACTGCCGACTCCACTGCTGGGACCAGGGAGAATCCGCTCATCTACAGCTGGAGACATTCTGCCATAGTGCCCAAATACCACAGCGCCGGCCTTGTAGGAAAAGGCAAAAATGTGTCCAACGCATTAAAGACAAGAGCAACACCCCCCCAGAGCCGCTCTGTCTGCCGCTACACGTCAGAGGAAACCCGCCATGTGTGCACCGTGTATAAGTGCCGCCACCACAACTGGAAGCCACGAGATCACAGCCAGCACCGAATGCTAGTTTATGCTTTACTCTTTTAATTGCGTTTTTTTATGGTCACAAAATTGCAAAATTTGCATTAAAATAAAATGTAGAAACATGACAGCCCACGGGGGACCCCCACCGACGGCCCATGGCCACGGTGGACCCCACCACCAACGGTCCACGATCACAGGGGCCCCCCACCGCCGACGGCCCACCGTCACGGGGAAACCCCACAGCCGACAGGGGAACCCGACCATCGACGGCCAACGGAGACCCCAACCACCAACAAGGAACCCCCACCACCGACAGTCCACAGGTGTCGGCCACCACCGGGAACCCCCAACAGCCCCACAGGGGTCGACCACCCCATTCCCCCCCTCCTGCACAGGAGACCGCCGACAGCCCCACAGTTGTCTACCACCCCACGGGGGACCCCCAACACCATTCCCCCTCCACCCCCCCCCCCCCTCCGCACAGGGGACCCCCGGCAGCCCCACAGTTGTCTACCACCCCATTCCCCCGTACCACAGGGGACCCTCACCCCATCCCCCCCCATGGGGACCCCTGACAGTCCCACCACCCCCACCAGGAACCCTGACGCCATTCCCCGCCGAGGGGAGCCCCCACCACCCCATTCCTGCTAACAATGCTGAGAGTAGTGGTCACTGCTGCCTTACTACATCTCATTACTAGCTCATGTCACGTGGACTCCTCTCTTCTGTGCGCCCTCATCAGGTTCCAGCCCCCACTAACAGAGCAGCCAAAGCTGGGAGTTATAGTCCCACGGCCCCACCGCTGGCTCCCGTTCAGCCTCCCCTCGCTCCGTCCCGCTGACTCCCCGCCCGGCCTCCCGTCTCCGGCCCCCGCTCACCGCCATGACGCTGCAGCACCGGAGTCTCCGCACACTACGTTCTTTCTCCTTCCCGCGGTTTGGCGCGAAAATACCACGTGACCAGACGAAGCCCGCGAAAATCTCTTCGTTTGCATAAACTCCGCCCTTTCAAGGTGGCCTTTTGACAATCGCAAGGATTCCAATTGGTCATTGCAAGGAGGCGGGGTTAAAGGCTTATGAATAAGTGAGTGAATTGTAATAAGAGGCGGAGCAAAGCTGCAGGTGGGCGGAGCATTGTCATTCTTATTGCTGTGGGAAAAAGTTGGAGTTTATATCGTAAAATATCGCGAGTTTTTGTGTTGGATTTACCAGAGTTCTACGTTGTGCTGCGTTTTGTGTCTCCATATTAGGGGCTGCTCCCCATGTGAGGCCCCCCCAGGCGCTCAGCCCCCTGTACTCACAGCACCAGCTGCTGCCATATCTACAGCAGGGGTGGGGGACGGCCGCTGTCAGTGAGGAGGTGGGGGGACAGCTGCTGTCAGGAGTCGGGGGACGGCTTCTGTCAGTCAGGAGACGGGGGACGGCTGCTGTCAGTCAGGAGACGGGGGACGGCTGCTGTCAGTCAGGAGGCGGGGGACGGCTGCAGTCAGTCAGGAGACGGGGGGCGGCTGCTGTCAGTCAGGAGGCGGGGGACGGCTGCTGTCAGTCAGGAGGCGGGGGACGGCTGCTGTCAGTCAGGAGACGGGGGACGGCTGCAGTCAATCAGGAGACGGGGGACGGCTGCTGTCAGTCAGGAGGCGGGGACGGCTGCAGTCAGTCAGGAGGTGTGGTGACGACTGCTGTCTTAGATTTTCCTTAGCAGTAATGCAGGTCCATGTTCACACGTTCATGGTTTCCATACATTATCAGAGTACAAACTGTCTTTTTTTGTATTTTATGTCATGTTCAGTTATGCACTTGTTCACATGTCAGTTCGGCGAGTGCAGTCACTCTGTTTTGTCTATATTAAGGAGATGGGGGACGGCTGCTGTCAGTCAGGAGACGGGGGACGGCTGCTGTCAGGAGACAGGGACGGCTGCTGTCAGGAGACGGGGACGGCTGCTGTCAGTCAGGAGGTGTGGTGACGGCTGCTGTCAGTCAGGAGGTGGTGGACGGCTGCTGTCAGGAGGTGGGGGACGGCCGCTGTCAGTCAGGAGACGGGGGGCGGCTGCTGTCAGTCAGGGGACGGGGGACGGCCGCTGTCGGTCAGAAGTGGCCGATTCCAACAGAGATTCATAGGGTTCTGGTCAGTTCTCCATTTCTGTGGCCTGTTGTTGTGACAGATGCAGATTTGTTTTTCATCTGATTTGCAGAACAACCTTACCCCATGTAATTTAATGTGTCAGACAGAAAACGGGCAGCAATTGGAAAACATCCGTGTTGTCCTGACGTAATATGGTATTTTCACTGAATAAGGCAGGAGGGAGGCGCCAGACAAGGCGGCATCCTGCCACCATTTCTCTTCAATATATATGCAGGAGCTATTTTCAGGATGGCTGGACTTGCCGAAAAAGAAGGAATCAAACTTGCTGAACGAATCGTCAACAATCTTAAATACGTAGATGACAGATTGATAACAAGCGTATACGGCGTGAAGGACTTATTACGGAGGGTCAAGATGGAAAGCTCAACTCCTACTCAATACAAAGAAGTTAAAGATATTGACCTGGACACATTTGAGATGGATGGTGACAAACTGGAAGTTGTAAAGGACTTCAACCTACTAGGATCAATGATAACTCAAGATGCAGCAATGACAACGGAAGTCAATAGGAGCATAGCAATGGGCAAATCAGCAATGAAGTCACTGAACAAGGACCTCAAATCGAGGAACATTTCACGGGTGACGAAGACACGGCTTGTACATAGTCTGGTCTCGGCTCGTACATAGTCTGGTATTTTCTGTAGTCACATATGGATGCGAGACATGGACAATAAAGAAACGACAGAAGAAGAATCAACGTCTTTGAAATGTGGCGCTGGAGAAAGAGGTTATTAATGCCATGGATGGCAAGAAGAACAAACAAATCAACTATGGAACAAATCAAGCCAGAAATGCCACTCAAAACAAGGATCACCAAGCTACGACTTGTACGACTTGTACTTTGAATGCACCATATGAAGAGAACGCATCATACTGGGGAAGGACATCATGGTAGGAGGAATAAAAGGAACAAGAAGAAGAGGAAGACCGGCAACTCAATGGCTTAATACTATCAAGATAACGGCAAAGACTCTGGTGGACCTATCTAGACTGCACAAGATCGATCTTCCTACAGAGCATTTATCCATCAAGTCGCCATGGCTCGAGATCAAGCTGAAAGATGTTAAATATAATATAAATAATAATAGGTAGGAGACGCTTGGAAATTTATATTTTGTTGGTCCCTTATAAGAAAAAACTGGATGCTGCAACTGAATAAAAAAAACCCCAAAAAACGGTCATTTTTTTTTCTTACATGTAAAAAAAAAAAAATTGGACTTCTAAATGTGGCTTTAGCTATAGGGGGGCTTAAATGGATTTTCTAGTTGTGTCCTCAGGCACATTTTGTTTTATATATATATATATATATATATATATATATATATATATATATATACACACAGTTAGGTCCAGAAATATTTGGACAGTGACACAATTTTCGCGAGTTGGGCTCTGCATGCCACCACATTGGATTTGAAATGAAACCTCTACAACAGAATTCAAGTGCGGATTGTAACGTTTAATTTGAAGGTTTGAACAAAAATATCTGATAGAAATTGTAGGAATTGTACACATTTCTTTACAAACACTCCACATTTTAGGAAGTCAAAAGTAATTGGACAAATAAATCAAACCCAAAAAAAATATTTTTATTTTCAATATTTTGTTGCGAATCCTTTGGAGGCAATCACTGCCTTAAGTCTGGAACCCATGGACATCACCAAACCCTGGGTTTCCTCCTTCTTAATGCTTTGCCAGGCCTTTACAGCCGCAGCCTTCAGGTCTTGCTTGTTTGTGGGTCTTTCCGTCTTAAGTCTGGATTTGAGCAAGTGAAATGCATGCTCAATTGGGTTAAGATCTGGTGATTGACTTGGCCATTGCAGAATGTTCCACTTTTTTGCACTCATGAACTCCTGGGTAGCTTTGGCTGTATGCTTGGGGTCATTGTCCATCTGTACTATGAAGCGCCGTCCAATCAACTTTGCGGCATTTGGCTGAATCTGGGCTGAAAGTATATCCCGGTACACTTCAGAATTCATCCGGCTACTCTTGTCTGCTGTTATGTCATCAATAAACACAAGTGACCCAGTGCCATTGAAAGCCATGCATGCCCATGCCATCACGTTGCCTCCACCATGTTTTACAGAGGATGTGGTGTGCCTTGGATCATGTGCCGTTCCCTTTCTTCTCCAAACTTTTTTCCTCCCATCATTCTGGTACAGGTTGATCTTTGTCTCATCTGTCCATAGAATACTTTTCCAGAACTGAGCTGGCTTCATGAGGTGTTTTTCAGCAAATTTAACTCTGGCCTGTCTATTTTTGGAATTGATGAATGGTTTGCATCTAGATGTGAACCCTTTGTATTTACTTTCATGGAGTCTTCTCTTTACTGTTGACTTAGAGACAGATACACCTACTTCACTGAGAGTGTTCTGGACTTCAGTTGATGTTGTGAACGGGTTCTTCTTCACCAAAGAAAGTATGCGGCGATCATCCACCACTGTTGTCATCCGTGGACGCCCAGGCCTTTTTGAGTTCCCAAGCTCACCAGTCAATTCCTTTTTTCTCAAAATGTACCTGACTGTGGATTTTGCTACTCCAAGCATGTCTGCTATCTCTCTGATGGATTTTTTCTTTTTTTTCAGCCTCAGGATGTTCTGCTTCACCTCATTTGAGAGTTCCTTAGACCGCATGTTGTCTGGTCACAGCAACAGCTTCCAAATGCAAAACCACACACCTGTAATCAACCCCAGACCTTTTAACTACTTCATTGATTACAGGTTAACGAGGGAGACGCCTTCAGAGTTAATTGCAGCCCTTAGAGTCCCTTGTCCAATTACTTTTTGTCCCTTGAAAAAGAGGAGGCTATGCATTACAGAGCTATGATTCCTAAACCCTTTGTCACGCTCCCCGGGTCCCCTGCTCTGTTCCCCGGCTCACCTGCCACGCTCCCCGGCTTCCCTGCGTCGCTCCCCGGTTCTTCTGTCCGGTCTCCGCCGCTCCCCGGTCTCCAGCCTCCATTGCTTGCGGTTCCCAGGCGTCCTGGTCCCCGCTCCCGGCGCCCGTCGGCTTCTCAGCCCCAGCCCGGCTCTGCTGCTTCCTCTTCACCGCTCCCTGCCCTGGCTTCTGGCACCCGGGCCTCGCGCATGCGCATTAGGGCGCGCGCGCGGTCATTGACCCTTTCTTTAAGGGCCAGCACCCACTAACAGGAAATTGGGCACACAGGTACAGGGTATAAAGGGGTTAAGTGTCCAAGTGGGCGGGGCCTGTTCTTCGTGTTTCCCAAGCTAGGAGTCAGGTCTCCTTGTGTTCCTGTGAGATACTCACCTCTCTCTCTTCTAGAGCCGATCCTGCTTCGCCATCCGGTCCTGCCGAATCCCGAACCTCGACCGCTGCCTATCTGCCATCCTGACAGTCCGTTCCATCTCTGATCCCTGCGGTGACCCGTCTGCTCGCTCCATCGGTTCCGGACTCCGCCTGACAACATCTTGGCCTCCGAACCTGAGCTCCGTCACCCGGACTACCATCAGTGACTCCGTGGTCCCAGGGACTTCTGCATTCTCCTCTTGTACACGGACTGTTCTGCTACCTGTAGTGCTCCAGCTACCGGACCCCTTACCATCATCAAGGAGTTCGGCCCAGTGGATCCACCTCCTGGGTCTGCCCGTCCACCTGGCCCTAACAGTAAGAACAGGCCATGGATCCCGCTGAAGCACTAGCAGCCCTGCAGGAGGAACTCACACGCCAGCGTGAGACTCAGACCCGCATGCTGCAATTCATGTCTTCTGTGGACGCCCGCCTGAACACGCTACAAGCGTCGGTTACATCTTCAGCATCTCGGGCTTCCACTAGACAATCCACGGCTCCAGCCCCCGTGGCAGCCTCTTCGGATGCTTCCAGACTTCGTTTGGCCTCACCACCCCGGTACGCCGGAGATCCCAAGACCTGCAGGGGATTCATAAACCAATGCTCCCTCCATTTCACGCAGCTGCCGCATTTGTTTGCCTCCGACCAAGCCAAGGTCGCGTTCATCATGTCCCATCCAGAGGGTGAGGCACTGGCGTGGATGAACCCCTTGTGGGAAAAGGAGGATCCTGTGACCACGAACATCCAGGAGTTCCTGCAGGCATTTCGTGGCACCTTTGACGAGCCCGGACACGCCTCCGCGTCTGCCTCATCTCTTCTCCGGTTACGTCAGGGGACTCTGACGGTGGGTCAATACGCCATACGTTTTCGCATCTTGGCTTCGGAACTCGGGTGGAACAACGAGGCTCTAACCGCCGCCTTCTGGGAAGGACTCTCGGGTCAAATTAAAGATGAGCTGGCTGGTCGTGACGTACCGTCCACCCTGGATGCCCTGATTACCCTAGCGACTCGAGTGGACATTCGCTTTCAGGAGCGATCCAAAGAGGTGTCCCGTGAGAGACGTCCGGTACGGCATTCCTCTCCTCCGCAGAAGCCCGCCGTACTTCAGTCAACGGCATCTGGTGTCTCCGTCCACGAGCCCATGCAGATCGACCGTGTGCGGCAGTCTGAACAACGCCGAGCAGAGCGGCTCGCCAAGGGCCTCTGCTTCTACTGCGGAGAGGGCACACACCTGCTACGCTCCTGTCCAGAAAGGCCGGGAAACTCCAAAGCCTAGGGTTGGTAGGAGAGGCCACCCTAGGTGCTGGGACTCTCTCAGACCCGGTTACCTGGACTGTGCAAGTGACAACGGGAGAGACGCGGTTCACGGCTGAGGCGTACCTCGATTCTGGGGCAGCAGGCAATTTCATCCAGCAGGTCACGGTGGACAAGTACCAGGTGCCTGTTACTCCACTCGACAAACCCCTCGTGATTGCCTCTGTGGATGGGAGACCCCTCTCTGACACCATCTCGTGGATCACCAGGCCGGTCGAACTGCGTATCGGTGCCCTGCACACCGAGAACATCGCTCTCTACGTCCTTCCACACATGTCCCATCAAATCCTGCTGGGACTTCCCTGGTTGCGGACACACGAACCATCAGTCAGCTGGGGTACTGGTGAAATCACCCGATGGGGCTCCTCTTGCCACGAGAAGTGTCTGAAGACCATACAACCCATCCGACGATCTCCGGTTCCAGAGTCCCTACCGGGACTGCCCTCGGCCTATTGGTCCTTCGCGGATGTCTTCGACAAAAAGGAATCAGAGGTACTTCCGCCACATCGTCCTTACGATTGTGCCATCGACCTGCTCCCGGGAACTACACCACCTCGAGGACGGATATATCCGCTGTCTCCAGCCGAAACAAGGGCCATGTCTACTTACATCACAGAGAGCCTGGCAAGGGGATTCATTCGGAGATCCTCCTCTCCTGCTGGAGCAGGATTCTTCTTCGTTAAGAAGAAAGAAGGTGACCTACGTCCATGCATAGACTACCGGGGATTAAACCAAATCACCGTGAAAAACAAGTACCCTCTGCCGCTCATCCCCGAATTGTTTGATCGGCTTAGAGGAGCTCGTGTGTTCACCAAGTTGGATCTTCGGGGTGCCTACAACCTGGTCCGCATCCGCTCGGGGGACGAATGGAAGACCGCGTTCAATACTCGCGATGGGCACTATGAATACTGTGTGATGCCCTTCGGCCTGTGTAACGCACCAGCAGTCTTTCAGGAATTGGTGAACGACGTGTTCCGGGACTTTCTTTACATCTGTGTGGTGGTGTATCTCGATGACATCCTGGTCTTTTCTCCGGACCTCCAGACCCACAGAGAGAACGTGCAGCTGGTACTACGACGACTGAGGGAGAATCGTCTGTACGCCAAGTACGAGAAGTGTGTCTTCGAGCAGTCTTCTCTTCCCTTCCTGGGTTAGGGTATGTGCGCACGTTGCTTTTTACCTGCTTTTTACCTGCTTTTTTGCTGCTTTTTCTTCTGCGCTGTTTAATGCCAAAATGGATGTGTTCTTCTATTCAAGCAAAGTCTATGGGAATTTGGGTTTCTTGTTCACACTATGTTGTTCAAAATGCTGCCTTTTTGTGGCAGAACTTTGGTCAAAAACTCTGCTTTTCAAAGAAGCAACATGTCAATTGTTTTTGCCATTTGGGTTTTGCACTGCAAAGCTGAGTTTTTGACCAAAGTTCTGCCACAAAAAGGCAGCATTTTGAACAACATAGTGTGAACAAGAAACCCAAATTCCCATAGACTTTGCTTGAATAGAAGAACACATCCATTTTGGCATTAAACAGCGCAGAAGAAAAAGCAGCAAAAAAGCAGGTAAAAAGCAACGTGCGCACATACCCTTACGTCATCTCCGATACCGGACTGCAGATGGATCCGAAGAAGGTCTCTTCCATTCTCAACTGGCCCCCTCCTTCTGGACTGAAGGCAATCCAACGCTTTCTGGGATTCGCCAACTATTACCGCCAGTTCATCCCTCACTTCTCTGCTCTGACTGCTCCTCTCTCCGCCTTGACCAAGAAGGGGGCTAATCCAAAGGACTGGTCACCTGCGGCCGACGCCGCATTCGGCTCTCTGAAGCGGGCATTTGCCTCCTCTCCTGTGCTCCACCGTCCGGAGTTAAACCGACAGTTCACCTTGGAGGTGCATGCCTCCTCCTCGGGAGCTGGAGCAGTGCTCATGCAGAAGTCCTCCTCCGGGAAGATGGTGACTTGCGGTTTCTTCTCAAAGAGCTTCTCAGCGCCTGAACGCAACTACACCATCGGTGACCGAGAACTATTGGCAGTCAAACTGGCTCTGGAGGAATGGCGCTACCTTCTGGAAGGAGCAGTGTACCCCGTTATTATTTACACGGACCACAAGAACCTGGAATACCTGTGGTCTGCTCAGCGACTGAACCCACGGCAAGCCAGGTGGTCCTTGTTCTTTGCCAGATTTGATTTCCAGCTCCATTTCCGACCCGCGGACAAGAATGTACGCGCAGATGCCTTGTCCAGGTCTTTCATGCCCATGGAGCAGGAGGAGGAGACATCCCAGCCCATCATCTGCCCTAGTAAGATCATTCCGGTGACTCCTGTCACTCTGGCCCAAATACCGCCCGGGAAGACCTATGTCTCTGAGACTGACAGGCAAAAAGTGTTACACTGGGGCCATGCCTCGAAAATAGCCGGTCATGCTGGTCAGAAGAGAACATGGAGTACGATTGTACGTCATTACTGGTGGCCATCCCTTCGCACGGACGTCGCTTCTTTTGTCTCAGCCTGCTCCTCTTGTGCCAGGAATAAGACGCCCAAACATCTGCCATATGGCCGTCTTCTGCCTCTGCCTATACCCTCAGTACCGTGGCAACACATTGCGATGGACTTTATTACGGACTTGCCATTGTCCTCCGGACACACAGTTATATGGTTCGTGGTGGATCGGTTCTCTAAAATGGCTCATTTCGTCCCTATGGCTGGACTGCCCTCTGCCCAGGAACTCGCTGACGCCTATGTACAACACATCTTCCGCTTGCATGGCTTTCCATCACACATTGTGTCCGACAGAGGAACTCAGTTCACCTCCCGCTTCTGGAGGGCTCTCTGCAAACATATGGGAGTGACTCTGGACTTTTCATCAGCCTACCATCCTCAGTCGAACGGCCAAGTGGAACGGGTCAATCAGATCTTGACCTCCTTCTTACGTCACTACGTCAACGCCCATCATGACGACTGGTCCACGCTTCTTCCTTGGGCTGAATTCTCCCATAACCACCACGTCAGTGAGTCCTCCTCCAGCTCTCCCTTCCATGTCGTTTACGGACTTCAGCCTTCCGTCCCATTACCTGTATCCTCTTCCTCGGATGTCCCTGCTGCTGATGCTGTAGCCCGTGACTTTGCAACCATTTGGGACTCTGTTAAGGCGTCCCTTGGACGTGCTTCCCTGCGGATGAAAAGACACGCAGACAAGAGGCGGCTGGACCCTCCGTGTTTCTCTCCAGGAGATCTCGTCTGGCTTGCTTCCAAGTACGTCCGATTGAAGCTACCATCCTACAAGCTGGGACCTCGCTACATCGGGCCGTTTAAAGTCCTCGGCAAGATCAATGAGGTCTCCTACAAGCTGCAGCTCCCGGCCACGATGAAGATACCCAACTCCTTCCACGTCTCCCTGCTCAAGCCGGTTGTCCTTGGTCCCTTCTCCGCTGCTGCCAGTTCGGCTCCCCCTCCTATTGCCGATGACGACATCTATGCGGTAAGGGATATCGTGGCCATGAAAACTGTACGGGGCCGACAGTTCTTCCTGGTGGACTGGGCAGGGTATGGTCCTGAGGATAGGTCCTGGGAACCCCGGGAGAATGTGGGTACTCCTTTGATCCGTGCCTTCCTGTCCCGGTTGCGGGGAGGGGGGCGTACTGTCACGCTCCCCGGGTCCCCTGCTCTGTTCCCCGGCTCACCTGCCACGCTCCCCGGCTTCCCTGCGTCGCTCCCCGGTTCTTCTGTCCGGTCTCCGCCGCTCCCCGGTCTCCAGCCTCCATTGCTTGCGGTTCCCAGGCGTCCTGGTCCCCGCTCCCGGCGCCCGTCGGCTTCTCAGCCCCAGCCTGGCTCTGCTGCTTCCTCTTCACCGCTCCCTGCCCTGGCTTCTGGCACCCGGGCCTCGCGCATGCGCATTAGGGCGCGCGCGCGCGGTCATTGACCCTTTCTTAAAGGGCCAGCACCCACTAACAGGAAATTGGGCACACAGGTACAGGGTATAAAGGGGTTAAGTGTCCAAGTGGGCGGGGCCTGTTCTTCGTGTTTCCCAAGCTAGGAGTCAGGTCTCCTTGTGTTCCTGTGAGATACTCACCTCTCTCTCTTCTAGAGCCGATCCTGCTTCGCCATCCGGTCCTGCCGAATCCCGAACCTCGACCGCTGCCTATCTGCCATCCTGACAGTCCGTTCCATCTCTGATCCCTGCGGTGACCCGTCTGCTCGCTCCATCGGTTCCGGACTCCGCCTGACAACATCTTGGCCTCCGAACCTGAGCTCCGTCACCCGGACTACCATCAGTGACTCCGTGGTCCCAGGGACTTCTGCATTCTCCTCTTGTACACGGACTGTTCTGCTACCTGTAGTGCTCCAGCTACCGGACCCCTTACCATCATCAAGGAGTTCGGCCCAGTGGATCCACCTCCTGGGTCTGCCCGTCCACCTGGCCCTAACACCCTTTCTCCGATTTGGATGTGAAAACTCTCATATTGCAGCTGGGAGTGTGCACTTTCAGCCCATATTATATATATAATTGTATTTCTGAACATGTTTTTGTAAACAGCTAAAATAACAAAACTTGTGTCACTGTCCAAATATTTCTGGACCTAACTGTATATATATATATATATATATATATATATATATATATATATATATATATATATATATATATATATATAAAACGTACCCACTCTTCCCAAGTTTAACACTGAGTCTTTGCCCCTACTCCGGTGACTGTTGTTGTCTGTAGTGCTAACATCACATCAACAGCCCGGCACCTAATCAGTGAGTTCCACATTAGAGTTTGGAAACCTCCTTAAACATTAGACTTAAAGGTTTGGCTGATTTTAGTTCAAAGAATCTCCATCAGTACAGGAGTACATCACCAGAACCACCATTAGTACAGTAATACAGCACCAGTACCACCATCAGTACTGGAGTACTGGAGTACATCACCAGTACCACCATCAGTACAGAAGTACATTACCAGTACCACCATCAGTACAGGAGTACACCATCAGTACAGGAGTATATCACCAGTACCACCATCAGTACAGGAGTACATCACCAGTACCACCATCAGAACAGGAGTACATAACCAGTACCACCATCAGTACAGGAATACATAACCAGTACCACCATCAGTACAGGAATACATCACCAGTACCACCATCAGTACAGGAATACATCACCAGTACCACCATCAATACAGGAATACATCACCACTACCACCATTAGTACAGGAATACATCATTACCACCACCATCAGTACAGGAATAAATTACTAGAACCACCATCAGTACAGGAATACAGCACCAGGATTATCATCAGAACTGGACCACCATCAGTAAAGGAATTAATCACTAGAACCACCATCAGTAGAGGAATACATCATCAGGATAACCATCATTACATGAAAACATCACCAGAAATACCATCACTAAAAGAATACATCACCAGAAGCACCATTAGTACAGGAATACATCACCACTATCACCATCAATCAATACAGGAATAAATCACTAAAACCACCATCAGTACAGGAATACAGCACCAGGATCACCAGCAGTAGAGGATTACATCATCAGGACCAGCATCAGTACATGAAAACATCACCAGAAATACCATCACTACAGGAATACATCACCAGAACAAAAATCAGTACATAAATACATCATTAGAACCACCAGCAGAGAGGGTCCTGCCGATGCAGCAGTGGTGAGGTGGCAGTGGGATCATTGCAGGCCATAGCTTTTTTGAAGAGATGGGTTTTCAAGTTCCATCTGAAGGCTCCTAATGTGACAGAATCAGACGGATTGGGGACAGAATTCCAGAGGATGGGGATACTAGGAAGAAGTCTTGGAGACAATTGGGTGAGGAACGGATAAATGTGGAGGAGAGAAGGAGGTGTTGATAGGACCAGAGATTACATGTTGGAATATAACGGGAGATTTATTCGGAGATATACGGAGGAGACAGATTATGGACGGCTTTGTAAATTAGTGTTAGTAGTTTGAATCGGATACGGTGGAGGATTGGGAGCAAATGAAGGGATTTGCAGAGGGTGCTGGAGGAGGGGGCAGGCTGGGGTGTGGGGGAAGGGCCAGACTGGGTGCTAGAAGAGGGGGCAGACTGGGACCTGTGGTGCTGGAGGAGGGGGCAGGCTGGGTGCTGGAGAAGGGGATAGGCAGGGGTGTGGGGGAAGGGTCAGGGTGGGTGCTACAAGAGGGGGCAGACTGGGACCTGTGGTGCTGGAGGAGGGGGCAGGCTGGGTGCTGGAGAAGGGGGCAGGTTGGGGTGTGGGAGAAGGGCCAGGCTGAGTGCTAGAAGAGAGGGCAGGCTGGGACCCGGGGTGCTGGAGGAGGGGGCAGGCTGGGTGCTGGAGAAGGGGGCAGGCTGGGGTGTGGGGGAAGGGCCAGGGTGGGTGCTAGAAGAGGGGACAGGCTCGGTCCTGGGTTGCTGGAGGAGGGGGCAGGCTGGGTGCTGGAGAAGGGGGCAGGCTGGGGTGTGGGGGAAGGGCCAGGGTGGGTGCTAGAAGAGGGGACAGGCTCGGTCCTGGGTTGCTGGAGGAGGGGGCAGGCTGGGTGCTGGAGAAGGGGGCAGGCTGGGGTGTGGGGGAAGGGCCAGGGTGGGTGCTAGAAGAGGGGACAGGCTCGGTCCTGGGTTGCTGGAGGAGGGGGCAGGCTGGGTGCTGGAGAAGGGGGGCAGGCTGGGGTGTGGGGGAAGGGCCAGGGTGGGTGCTAGAAGAGGGGACAGACTGGGTCCTGGGGTGCTGGAGGAGGGGGCAAGCTGGGTCCTGGGTGCTGGAGGAGGGGGCAGGCTGGGACCCGGGGTGCTGGAGGAGGGGGCAGGCTGGGTGCTGGAGAAGGGGGCAGTCTGGGGTGTGGGGGAAGGGCCAGGGTGGGTGCTAGAAGAGGGGACAGGCTCGGTCCTGGGTTGCTGGAGGAGGGGGCAGGCTGGGTGCTGGAGAAGGGGGCAGGCTGGGGTGTGGGGGAAGGGCCAGGGTGGGTGCTAGAAGAGGGGACAGGCTCGGTCCTGGGTTGCTGGAGGAGGGGGCAGGCTGGGTGCTGGAGAAGGGGGCAGGCTGGGGTGTGGGGGAAGGGCCAGGGTGGGTGCTAGAAGAGGGGACAGGCTGGGTCCTGGGGTGCTGGAGGAGGGGGCAAGCTGGGTCCTGGGTGCTGGAGGAGGGGAGAAGTGGAGGAGTAGTGAGGAGAGAGGTGGATTAGTCGGGCAGCGGAATTAAAAACGAACTTCAGAAGTGCGAGAGTATTAGCAGGGGGCCACAGAGGAGGATGTTGCAGTAGTCGGGGTGGGAGATGATAAGAGCTTGCAGTAACATTTTCGTAGATTGGGAGGGGCGACTGTCAGCGAAGGAGGACGAGGATGGAGAGGTGTCTGTTTGCTTTGCCAGTAAGGTATGAAAAATGCCACAAAAAATGCAGAAATGCTTTTTGTAAATATTCTGTGCGCCCCACACATCAGCCTTTGTTCACACAGTCATCTGATGGCCGAACAGGAAAACACTGCGAGAAACATTTTCTTTTTCGGAAGCAAAAGTGATCAAAGCATTGTATGGTGGAAAAATCTAGAACTTGTCAGGGACAGAGAGGGGAGATCTGGAGAGTTTGGGCTCTTAGAAAAAGAGGAAAAAAGTAAACAAAAAACTAAGTGTCGCTTTGCATGGTCGGGGGGGTGAAGTGCGCCTGCGCCCGGAGTCACGGTCACTATTTCTGCCTATAATGACTCAGGACTGTGCTGTACGCGCACACTTTACGGCAATGTCGCGCTTTCCTGGCTGCGCTGGTGATGTATTGTCCGGCAGCGCAAGAGTCAAACGTCACGTGACAGCTGTCCGGGATTCGTCACCGCTCGGCGCTCCGCAGGCATCCAGGAAGAGCACAGAGTCATCGAGCACGGTGAGACCGAAAGAGAAGATCGCTGATAGCAGCGGGCGGGAGCGGCGGTGGTGACGGGTCCATGAGAGGTAACCGGGGGCGGAGAGGGAACAGGAGGGACTGCACAGTGAGGGGAGAATACAGGGAGGGGTGTAAGAGAGGGGGCAGGCTGAGTCCTGGGGTGCTGGAGGAGGGGGCAGGCTGAGTCCTGGGGTGCTGGAGGAGGGGGCAGGCTGAGTCCTGGGGTGCTGGAGGAGGGGGCAGGCTGAGTCCTGGGGTGCTGGAGGAGGGGGCAGGCTGGGTCCTGGGGGTGCTGGAGGAGGGGGCAGGCTGAGTCCTGGGGTGCTGGAGGAGGGGGCAGGCTGGGTCCTGGGGTGCTGGAGGAGGGGGCAGGCTGAGTCCTGGGGTGCTGGAGGAGGGGGCAGGCTGAGTCCTGGGGTGCTGGAGGAGGGGCAGGCTGGGTCCTGGGGGTGTAAGAGAGGGGGCAGGCTGGGTCCTGGGGGTGCCGGAGGAGGGGGCAGGCTGGGTCCTGGGGGTGCCGGAGGAGGGGGCAGGCTGGGTCCTGGGGGTGCCGGAGGAGGGGGCAGGCTGGGTCCTGGGGGTGCCGGAGGAGGGGGCAGGCTGGGTCCTGGGGTGCTGGAGGAGGGGGCAGGCTGGGTCCTGGGGGTGCCGGAGGAGGGGGCAGGCTGGGTCCTGGGGGTGCCGGAGGAGGGGGCAGGCTGGGTCCTGGGGGTGCCGGAGGAGGGGGCAGGCTGGGTCCTGGGGGTGTAAGAGAGGGGGCAGGCTGGGTCCTGGGGGTGTAAGAGAGGGGGCAGGCTGGGTCCTGGGTGCTGGAGGAGGGGGCAGGCTGGGTCCTGGGGGTGCCGGAGGAGGGGGCAGGCTGGGTCCTGGGGGTGTAAGAGAGGGGGCAGGCTGGGTCCTGGGGGTGTAAGAGAGGGGGCAGGCTGGGTCCTGGGGGTGCCGGAGGAGGGGGGCAGGCTGGGTCCTGGGGGTGCCGGAGGAGGGGGCAGGCTGGGTCCTGGGGGTGCCGGAGGAGGGGGCAGGCTGGGTCCTGAATAAGGGGGCTAGGTGCCGGGGCAGATTGTGTGCGGGGCAGGGGGATATACTGGACAGTAGAAGGTATGTAGATGATTACTGTTTGTATTAAAGTCTCCAGAACCTGCTCATCATAAAGTGAAACTGAGTCAGTAATCAGGTGACGGAGGGTTAATTTCCCAGTATAACCAGTCGCAGTGTCAGTGTAATGCAGGGTCAGGACAGATCAGGTGATTTCCTCATTGCTGCTGGAGGTTGTTTCCTTACCTTGTATCTTCTCTACATGTGACTGCGGGGGATGGGGGGGTTCCTGTATGTAGCAGCTTTCACTTTCCGTGCTCTGTGGGTTCTGGTTGTTGAGGTTGGGGGTCTCTCCTTGCACCGTCCCTCTACAGACTCTGCACCCGCCATATTCTGGGTGTTTTGCTATTGTGGGGGAGGTGTTGGTGGCCCGGGCTTCTGCTTTGCTCACTTTGGCCGTTATCTCTGCAGGAAGTGAAGTTCTGCTCCCTGGGCTCACGCTTGTCCTGCTCACATCACACTCAGGATGAATTCGGAGACTCAGAACAGCTCCGTCCCCAGCGTCACCTCCCTGCCCTTCACTGCCTCGTCCTATGCCACATCAGTGCTGCCAACAACACCCCCTGGCATGAGCGGAGAAAATGTTACCGTACCGCATGTGTGTCTGGTCATCCTGTACGAAGACATTGGAAGTTCCAGGTAACAGACTTATCCAGCAGTATAACCATGTCTTAATCAGAAGTTACTGCCTGTATTATGCTCCAGAGCTGCACTCACTATTCTGCTGGTGAAGTCACTGTGTACATACATTACATTACTGATCCTGAGTTCTGACTCATCTGCACAAAGCTTACTATGATGGTGTAATGTATATATACAGTGAGTGCAGCTCTGGAGTATAATACAGGATAAGTAATGTATTTACACAGTGACACCACCAGCAGAATACTGAGTACAGCTCTGAAGTATAATATAGGATGTAACTCTGGATCAGTACAGGATAAGTAATGTGATGTATGTACACAGTGACTGCACCAGCAGAATAGTGAGTGCAGCTCTGGAGTATAATACAGGATGTAACTCAGGATCAGTACAGGATAACTAATGTAATGTATGTACACAGTGACTGCACCAGCAGAATAGTGAGTGCAGCTCTGGAAAATAATACAGGATCTGACTCTGAATCAGTGCAGGACGTAATGTATGTACACAGTGACCCCACCAGCAGAATCGTGAGTGCAGCTCTGGAGTATAATACAGGAGGTAACTCAGGATCAGTGCAGGATAAGTAATGTAATGTATGTATACAGTGACTGCACCAGCAGAATAGTGAGTGCAGCTCTGGAGTATAATACAGGAGGTAACTCAGGATCAGTGCAGGATAAGTAATGTAATGTATGTACACAGTGACTGCACCAGCAGAATAGTGAGTGCAGCTCTGGAATATAATACAGGATCTGACTCTGAATCAGTGCAGGATGTAATGTATGTACACAGTGACCCCACCAGCAGAATCGTGAGTGCAGCTCTGGAGTATAATACAGGAGGTAACTCAGGATCAGTGCAGAATAAGTAATGTAATGTATGTATACAGTGACTGCACCAGCAGAATAGTGAGTGCAGCTCTGGAGTATAATACAGGATGTAACTCAGGATCAGTAATGTAATGTATGTATACAGTGACTGCACCAGCAGAATAGTGAGTGCAGCTCTGGACTATAATACAGGATGTAACTCAGGATCAGTGCAGGATAAGTAATGTAATGTATGTTCACAGTGACTGCACCAGCAGAATAGTGAGTGCAGCTCTGCATATTATGTATATATCATTGATATCTTGTCCTCCCTTTAGAGTCAGATACTGGGACCTGATGCTTTTAATCCCCAATGTCCTCTTCTTTGCGTTTCTGCTATGGAAATTGCCTTCTGCCAGAGCGAAAATCCGAGTCACTTCAAGTCCAATCTTCACCACTTTCTATATCCTGGTAAGTGTGACTTCTCCCTCTTCCTTTCCTTCCCTTGTAGTGTCCGGCGCTGCTCCCTCCAGCCCTGGGATGGGGCAGTGCTGGTGATTTCGGCACACAGCTGCACGTGTCCTATCCTGAGCTCTGTATGGGGAGGAGAGCCTCTTATTCAGCCCATTCTGCTCGGCGTTTGCCAGTCGCTCTCCCCCAGTGTCTGTATCTTTTTCACCTGACTCATATTCTGCTGCCCCCGTTCCCCCAAACTGTATAATTCATCTGTAATGGAGGACGCTGTATTTAGCACTCGGAGCTCAGACTGCTGGAAAAATAAATATGTAATGAATCCACGTGATATTCCTCATCTGTTGTGATTGAAGGAAAAAGATAATGTTTTTTTTTTTTTTTGTGATGTCGAATGCAGGTGTTTGTTGTGGCCCTTGTGGGAATTACACGAGCGATTGTGTCCATGACGGTCAGTTCATCCAGCGTGGCCACTGTCACCGACAAGGTAAGACCCCCTGTATCCGTGCCACCTTGTATATGGCATGTCTGGCTGTAGTGCCTCATCCTCTCCTTTTCCTTTAGGTTTTGTGGGAAATCACCAGGTTCTTCCTGCTCGCCATAGAGCTGAGCGTCATCATCCTTGGTATAGCTTTCGGTGAGTGACAAAATAGCCTAAGTAATATAGGATGTCCTGCACCTTTAATTACATCATGGTGATGCTGCCGGCTGTACATGTGCCCCTCCCCCTCCCTTTCCCCCAAGACTGTGTGTTCCCTTCCCCCCCGCCTGTGTCCCCTTTCCCCCCCCCCCCCCCCCGCCAACACTGTGTCCCCTTTCCCCCCCCCCCGCCAACACTGTGTCCCCTTTCCCCCCCCCCCGCCAACACTGTGTGTGTTCCCTCACCTCCCCCCCCCGCCCCAACACTGTGTGTCCCCCTCCCCCCCCCCCGCCAACACTGTGTGTGTTCCCTCACCTTCCCCCCCCGCCAACACTGTGTGTGTTCCCTCACCTCCCCCCCCGCCCCAACACTGTGTCCCCCTCCCCCCCCCCCCCCGCCAACACTGTGTGTGTTCCCTCACCTCCCCCCCGCCAACACTGTGTGTGTTCCCTCACCCCCCCCCCCCCGCCAACACTGTGTGTGTTGTGTGTTCCCTCACCTCCCCCCCCCTCGCCAACACTGTGTGTTCCCTCCCCAACACTGTGTGCAACGCTTTTGCTGTCTTTGTGCAACATGGAGGTTAATCTATTGTTAGCTGAGAGTCCCATCAGGAAGCTCATTCTCACTGGGGAGCTTACACCTATCTGTCTTCTTCTGAGCTCCTCTCAGTTGATTCATGACCGCATGATATCTGAGCTGAACTGTATGGTCACAAATCAGCTGAGAAGAGCCCAGGAGGAAAAAAACACATCCAATATGAGCTCACTGAAGGATTCTCAGTTATTTCATTATGCAGCCAGCAATGGTAGTGGTTTAAGGCCCTGTGAGCACTAGGCCGTTTTACCCGCGGTTTTGCTGCGGAAATTTCTTGAGAAATGTTTAAAATCTTTCTGCAGACATTTCCCAGCAAAACCTATGGGAAAAAAAAAAATAGCTGTGCGCACGCTGCGTTTTTTTTCTCAAAAAAAATCTTTGTGAAGATTTTCTTGAGAAAATTTCTTGAGAAAATGTGCATGTCACTTCTTTTCCGCAGGTACCTGCGGTATTTCACTCCATTCACTGTAATGTAATCGCGAAATTCCGGGGGTATACGGCAGGTAGCAAATGATGTGCGGTATACCCCCGGTATAGCCGCGATTTACCTGCGGTAATGCTCATCACTGCCTGCGGTTTTGCAGGAAGTGATGTCATTATGACACAAGAGGAAGCGGAGCAGAGTAAACACACGTCACACTCCCTGGACGCCGCACAGAAGCGCTTCCGTGTGACCTCCGGCGGGTGCCCGTGCAGTGTGTGTCCCGCTCCGGCCCCGCGGCTGCCTGCATTGCTGTGTGTCAGTGTCTGCCCGCAGTATCAGCAGCTTCTCACGCTGCAGCGCAGTGCAGACACTGACACACTGCAGTGCGTGCAGCCGCGGGGATGATGGGCGCTGCTGTCAGGAGGTTAGATGAGATCATTACCTGCTGTGACGATCTCCTGACGTCACTGCGGTCACTGCCGTCTATGCCCGCGGCCCGAGACTGTCACTGGCGGTGACATCACGGGCTCTCACGATACTGCTGACAACGCGGCGGGCATAGAAGGCAGTGCCAGCGTTGATGGCAGGACTGCAGGAGATCATCACTGCAGGTAATGATCTCATCTAACCTCCTGACAGCAGCACTTGTCATGCCCTGCAGTGACCTGGGCTGACCTATTGATGTTAGTTTAGGTCACTGCATTACTCTCCCAGCCAATGGGGAACCTTCTGTTCTTCTTTGACTGGGACAGTGACTATGGTATGGATCGTCGTGGGACCCCCCCTTCCTTATTGGATTACGCCGGATCCGGATTTGATTGTTCTTGTCAATAAATTGGTGAAAGAGGGGAAGTGGGGAGTGTTTTTTCAAATAAAACTTTTTTTGTTGTCTATTTTTTTATTTCTTACTGACTGGGTTAGTGATGTCGGGTATCTGATAGACGCGTGACATCACAAACCCCAGGGCTTGATGCCAGGTGACATTACACATCTGGCATCAACCCCATATATTACCCCGTTTGCCACCACACCAGGGCAACGGGATGAGTTGGGGCGAAGCGCCAGGATTGGCACGTCTAATGGATGCGCCACTTCTGGGGCGGCTGCAGTCTGCTATTTTTAGGCTGGGGAGTGTCCATTAACAGTGGACCTCCCTAGTCTGAGAATATCAGACCCCAGCTGTCCGCTTTACCTTGGCTGGTGATCCAATTTGGGGGGGACACCACGTTTTTTGTTTTAAATTATTTAATGTAAAATAACACGGCGTGGGGTGCCCTCTGTTTTGGATTACCAGCCAAGGTGAAGCTGCCAGCTGTGGTCTGCAGGCTGCAGCTGTCTGCTTTACCCTAGCTAGCTACAAAAGATGGGGGGGACCTCACGTCTTTTTTTTTTTTTTTTTTTTTAAATTATCTATTTTTTGGCTAAATACAAGGCTAGGCACCCTTTAGTGGCACATGAAAGTCACTAAAGGGTGCCAGCTTAGAATATGCAGGGGGGTGGAACATTATATAGGTCTTTCTCATCTATCTATCTATTCATCTATCCATCTTTCCCTCTATCCATTATCTACAGTTAGGTCCAGAAATATTTGGACAGTTTTGTTATTTTAGCTGTTTACAAAAACATGTTCAGAAATACAATTATATATATAATATGGGCTGAAAGTGCACACTCCCAGCTGCAATATGAGAGTTTTCACATCCAAATCGGAGAAAGGGTTTAGGAATCATAGCTCTGTAATGCATAGCCTCCTCTTTTTCAAGGGACCAAAAGTAATTGGACAAGGGACTCTAAGGGCTGCAATTAACTCTGAAGGCGTCTCCCTCGTTAACCTGTAATCAATGAAGTAGTTAAAAGGTCTGGGGTTGATTACAGGTGTGTGGTTTTGCATTTGGAAGCTGTTGCTGTGACCAGACAACATGCGGTCTAAGGAACTCTCAATTGAGGTGAAGCAGAACATCCTGAGGCTGAAAAAAAAGAAAAAAATCCATCAGAGAGATAGCAGACATGCTTGGAGTAGCAAAATCAACAGTCGGGTACATTCTGAGAAAAAAGGAATTGACTGGTGAGCTTGGGAACTCAAAAAGGCCTGGGCGTCCACGGATGACAACAGTGGTGGATGATCGCCGCATACTTTCTTTGGTGAAGAAGAACCCGTTCACAACATCAACTGCAGTCCAGAACACTCTCAGTGAAGTAGGTGTATCTGTCTCTAAGTCAACAGTAAAGAGAAGACTCCATGAAAGTAAATACAAAGGGTTCACATTTAGATGCAAACCATTCATCAATTCCAAAAATAGACAGGCCAGAGTTAAATTTGCTGAAAAACACCTCATGAAGCCAGCTCAGTTCTGGAAAAGTATTCTATGGACAGATGAGACAAAGATCAACCTGTACCAGAATGATGGGAAGAAAAAAGTTTGGAGAAGAAAGGGAACGGCACATGATCCAAGGCACACCACATCCTCTGTAAAACATGGTGGAGGCAACGTGATGGCATGGGCATGCATGGCTTTCAATGGCACTGGGTCACTTGTGTTTATTGATGACATAACAGCAGACAAGAGTAGCCGGATGAATTCTGAAGTGTACCGGGATATACTTTCAGCCCAGATTCAGCCAAATGCCGCAAAGTTGATCGGACGGCGCTTCATAGTACAGATGGACAATGACCCCAAGCATACAGCCAAAGCTACCCAGGAGTTCATCAGCGCAAAAAAGTGGAACATTCTGCAATGGCCAAGTCAATCACCAGATCTTAACCCAATTGAGCATGCATTTCACTTGCTCAAATCCAGACTTAAGACGGAAAGACCCACAAACAAGCAAGACCTGAAGGCTGCGGCTGTAAAGGCCTGGCAAAGCATTAAGAAGGAGGAAACCCAGCGTTTGGTGATGTCCATGGGTTCCAGACTTAAGGCAGTGATTGCCTCCAAAGGATTCGCAACAAAATATTGAAAATAAAAATATTTTGTTTGGGTTTGGTTTATTTGTCCAATTACTTTTGACCTCCTAAAATGTGGAGTGTTTGTAAAGAAATGTGTACAATTCCTACAATTTCTATCAGATATTTTTGTTCAAACCTTCAAATTAAACGTTACAATCTGCACTTGAATTCTGTTGTAGAGGTTTCATTTCAAATCCAATGTGGTGGCATGCAGAGCCCAACTCGCCAAAATTGTGTCACTGTCCAAATATTTCTGGACCTAACTGTATGTATCGATTATCTATCTATTATCTATATTATTTATTGCAGTTCAGCATAAAAAAACCGCAGGGACAAACCTGCAGGAAAAAAACGCGGCAAAAACACATGCGTTTTTCCCGCGGTTTTGGTGCGTTTTTTTACCACAGGTGCAGTAATCTTCAACTCCCAGAAGTTTCTCAAGAAATTTTCTTGAGAAAAATCACTTTTCTAGTGCGCACATACCATAACAATGTTTTAATGAAACCCAATTGTGGATAATTTTTTTTTATCATATTTTTGTTGCTAATTTAGTAGCTATTTCACTCTGCAGAGGTGGCCGGTAACCAAGGCAACAAGCTGTAAACAATAGAATTTAAATCTTTTTGTTTTTAAAAATAAGAAGTAAATTGCAAAGTTAATATTTTCACATGCACTTTGCAATTTTACCTATTTACCCAGATGAGATGGACCCTCTCTAAACCTGCGAGCTACCTTTCTAACCGCTCAGAATTAGACCCCACATCTAGTACCTGTTCATTACTTGACCATTATTGGGTTGACTTTATTCTGTGTCCTAGGTCATCTGGAAAGTAAATCGAGTGTGAAGCGGGTGCTGGCGATCACGGCCGTCCTGTCACTTGGTTATTCTGTAACGCAGGTAAATGATCCAGAAATGACTCGATTTGTGATGAGGGGAGTTATCTCCTGATTCCGGTCTCTATACATTCGGAATGGGGGGGGATGGGTACCACGCTCACGTTTCCTATAGATCTGGGGTGCGTCAGTAGTGTCGTTTTTTGTTTTTTTTTTTTTGTTTTTTTGTTCAGGGCACTCTGGAAATCCTGTACCCGGACGCCCATCTCTCAGCGGAGGACTTTAACATCTACGGACATGGCGGCCGGCACTTCTGGCTCGCCAGCTCCTGCTTTTTCTTCTTGGTAAGGAGATCAGACATATGGGTCTCAGTTCTGATGGTTCTCACCTTTTTAGGTTTGGTTCTTGTCACATCCGGTCAGGTATAACCGTCCTCTCCTGTTCTTTTTCTACAGGTGTATGCATTGGTTTCTATACTTCCGAAAACCCCATTGAAAGATCGCATCTCCCTACCATGTGAGTGAGGAGCCGGCCTGTGCTGGGGCGAGTGTGCACTCAGGGGTGTAGACATGGAGAGCAGAGTTTAGGAAAAAAGATGGCGGCTGCGGTGTGCGGCATCCAGTCCTGGCTTCTGTGGTTCGGACCAGGGCAGTCATCAATTCTGCGGCCAACAGACTACTTAATCGTGCAACATCATGACGTTGTTGCACGAATTTCATGAAGTTGTGGGGGGTCTAGTAAATATCAGAGGTGCCCAGGATGTCACCTGCAAAAGTGAAGATGGGTACAGAACAAGGAAGTCAAACCCGGGCCTTCCCGGCTCTGGCCTCCTCTCTCCGTGTGGGGGAGGGGAGCTCCCGGCTCTGGCCTCCTCTCTCCGTGTGGGGGAGGGGGGCTCCCGGCTCTGGCCTCCTCTCTCCGTGTGGGGGAGGGGGGCTCCCGGCTCTGGCCTCCTCTCTCCGTGTGGGGGAGGGGGGCTCCCGGCTCTGGCCTCCTCTCTCCGTGTGGGGGAGGGGGGCTCCCGGCTCTGGCCTCCTCTCTCCGTGTGGGGGAGGGGGGCTCCCGGCTCTGGCCTCCTCTCTCCGTGTGGGGGAGGGGGGCTCCCGGCTCTGGCCTCCTCTCTCCGTGTGGGGGAGGGGGGCTCCCGGCTCTGGCCTCCTCTCTCCGTGTGGGGGAGGGGGGCTCCCGGCTCTGGCCTCCTCTCTCCGTGTGGGGGAGGGGGGCTCCCGGCTCTGGCCTCCTCTCTCTCTCTCTATTGGGGGACGGGGGGCTCCCGGCTCTGGCCTCCTCTCTCTCTCTCTATTGGGGGACGGGGGGCTCCCGGCTCTGGCCTCCTCTCTCTCTCTCTATTGGGGGACGGGGGGCTCCCGGCTCTGGCCTCCTCTCTCTCTCTCCATTGGGGGGAGGGAGGGGGGGCTCCCAGCTCTGGCCTCCTCTCTCTCTCCATTGGGGGGAGGGGGGGGGCTCCCGGCTCTGGCCTCCTTTCTCTCCATTGGGGGGAGGGGGGGGGGCTCCCGGCTCTGGCCTCCTCTCTCTCCATTGGGGGGAGGGGGGGGCTCCCAGCTCTGGCCTCCTCTCTCTCTCCATTGGGGGGAGGGGGGGCTCCCGGCTCTGGCCTCCTCTCTCTCCATTGGGGGGAGGGGGGGGCTCCCGGCTCTGGCCTCCTTTCTCTCCATTGGGGGGAGGGGGGGGCTCCCGGCTCTGGCCTCCTCTCTCTCCATTGGGGGGAGGGGGGAGCTCCCGGCTTTGGCCTCCCCTCTCTCCATTGGGGGGAGGGGGGGGGGGCTCCTGGTACTGGCCTCCTCTCTCTCCATTGGGGGGAGGGTGGCTCCCAGCTCTGGCCTCCTCTCTTCTGGGGGGCCCTTCCGGCTCTGGCCACCTCGTTCCATACCAATCCCAAAAACAGGACTGCATCTGCATGGAGCTGCGGTTGGCCACCCTCATCACCCCTTCATTCATTCTTTGACATAACCAAGTGCAGATCCCGGATATTTAACCTTTAAGTTAAAACTCAGATCTCTATCAAATTTTTGCATTTACTTGATCCCGGTAAAACCAAATAGAATCCGTCGTTCTGTAGTTCAGTGTAGTCTGGTTTTCGGAGGCCTTCTTCATGTAGTTGCTGATACCTATAAGTAATAATGGACTCTTGGGACTGTTTCTATGCCTATGATACAATACAAGAAACGTGTGACATTAACCTTATGCGCCTGATGTTTTTTACAGCCAGAAAAAGCTTCTACGTCTACGCTATAATCCTGGCTCTGCTGAATTTGGTGCAAGGCATTGGCAGCGCCCTTCTATGTGCGGACATCATTAATGGGCTGTGGTGAGTGCAGAGCTACGATGGTTTATTATAAATAAATAAATAAATAAATAAATAAATAAAAAATATATATATAATTTTATTTATTTTTTATACCCCTTTTGCCCACCCATACACATGCACGCTCCTTTTAGATGAGTGTGCACGTGTTTTTAGTAGAAGTAAATGACCCAAGGATTGGCATTGGGCATGTTTAAATCCATGTGTCTAACTTTGCCCCCCTGACATCTGCCGTGTTAACAGAGCCAGGACGCCCCCTACTCGTTAGGTGTCCTGTTTTATGATGCGGATTAATGCATTATTTTACAGGGTGGTGTCGTGCTCTTTGGTTGGGAGCAGTCAGGTATCGGTGATCTCATCTGACACTTATTAATTATCACGTTGTCACCACATTCTCAGCCTCCTGCTAAATGAAAACATACAAGACCGAGAGTGTGGGAGGAAAAATAATCTGACGGACGCCGCGCAAACCTGCGAGAACATAACTCCCAAAATACAGAAGAATCCCCCAAAATACTGAGGAGTGAAGAATTGTTATTGCGCTAATGCATCTAAAATGTGAAGCCATCTTTCTATTAGGCTGGACTACAAATCTACCGTTCTGTGTATACAGCTCCTATGCAGACCAATGTCTCTCCATGGTTATAAATCATGCAGGCATGTTATTCTTTATTCATCTGTAGGCGTCTGATAAGTTCATGACCACACAGGGTTTGTATGAGGTCAGTACCATGGATACACATAGATCTGCACCGGAGCTGCGTACACAGTACGAGATTTCTTATAAATCCAGTTTGCAAATATATATTTTTTTTTTTTTTTTAATCCGGTATGCATTACTTGATGTGACACTGATCTGACTGTCCCATTTATTCATGTACGTTTTTTGTGTCTTTCTTCATTCCGCAGCCTCGTTGACGCCACCACATTCCTATACTTCAGCTTGTTTGCTCCTCTCATGTACGCGGCATTCCTGAAAAGCTTCTTTGGGTGAGTGTGAAAGGATCTCTTCAAGCTCTGCTTACACGCTGGTAATCAGAGCGGGGGTCAAGTCTCCCAAAAAGACTGTTAAAGGGAACCTGTCACCCGGTTTTTCCCTTATGAGCTGCGGCCACCACCAGTGAGCCCTTATATACGGCATTATATAACACTGTATATAAGAGTGCAGGCCGCTCTTTAGAACATAAAACAAACACTTTTATTATACTCACCTAAGGGGCGGTCTGATCTGATGGATGTTGCTGCTCTCCGATCCGGCGCCTTCTTTCTGCTGTGATCGCCGTCCTCTTTCTTTTGAGGCCCGTGTGCATGACGTGTCCTACGTCATCCACCCAAGCCTCCATTGAGGTCCTGCGCAGGCGCACTTTGATCTGCCCTGCTGAAGGCAGATCAAAGTATTGTAGTGCGCATGCGCTGGCGGTCTTTCACCTGTCATCGCGCCTGCGCATTACAGTATTTTGATCTGCCCTCAGCAGGGCAGATCGAAGTGCGCCTGCGCTTGACCTCAATGGATGCCTGTGTGGATGACGTAGGACATGTCATGCACACGGGCCTGAGAAGGAGGAGAATGGCGATGGCCGCAGACAGGAGGTGCCGGACCAGAGAGCGGCGACACCCATCGGACCGGACCGCCCCCTAGGTGAGTATTATAAAGGTGTGTTTTATGTTCTACACAGCAGCCTGGGCTCTTATATACAGTATGTTAGACTGTTGTATATAAGAGCCCACTGGTGGTGGCCGCAGCTTATAGTCGACAAATCTGGTGACAGATTACCTTTAAAGGGATAATCACATCTTAGAAACTGTTGGACCATAGCTAGGATAGGTCATAATCTTATAATTATTTGGGGGTCTGACCTTTGGGACCCCCATTAATCCTGAAAAGTAAAGGGAAGCAAAGCTGATATAGTGCACCATGTGCTTTACTTGTTGCTCCTGCACAGTATTGCTCCTGGCATCCTTAATGCACATTAGACTGTCAGCATTGGCGGGATTGTCGACAGTCTGATGTGTACAGGGTCCGCCTGACTCCCCCCTACACATGATGTCCGGTCAGAGATGGATCAAGTATATTGGATTTTCAACAATTGATGCTTCTGTTTTCCGGGAGATGAGTCTGAGAGCGGGTTTCTCATAGTGGGAGCCCTCGGCTGAGTGTTCCTATGTAGGGGGGGATTTGTAATAATGTGTATGGGGGGCTTCACTATTCAGAGAGGTGCAGCCATTCCCATTATCTTAAGTGGGTCCATGCTGCAGCTCACTTCGCAACTGGGATGCAGAGAGCGCTGCTCTGAAGGGAAAATTAGAAGGGGTCACTGCGCTGCAAAAGTGCTGCATTCCCTTTTAGTTTTCTGTATTGGTGAATCCCAGAGATTAGACCCCCTCTGATCACACAGAGAAGACGTATCCTAGTGATGGAATACCCCTGTAAATATTGAATTTTCAGTTTTAAAAGACGCACCCCAAATTTAAATGAGAGAAATAGGAAAAAATAATTTTTAATGGTAAAATGAGGGTCCGTCTTATAATCTTAGTGGGTTTTATAATGGCTCACCAGGGGGGAGTGGGGTTGGTGGAGGAGCTCAGGAGGGTCACAGGAGGCAGGGTCGGCGATGCTGCGGGCTCGGAGTAGGGGGTGTCGCGGCTCAGGAGGATCAGTGGATGGAGGGTCGGCGACGCTGTGGGTTCAGAGGAGGGGGTGCCACTGCTCAGGAGGGTCAAAGGAGGCAGGGTCGGCGATGCTGCGGGCTCGGAGGAGGGGGTGTCGCGGCTCAGGAGGGTCAGTGGATGGAGGGTCGGGGATGCTGCGGGCTTAGGAGGGGGTGTCGCGGCTCAGGAGGGTCACTGGAGGCAGGGTCTACGATGCTGCGGGCTCGGAGGATGTGGTGTCACGGCTCAGGAGGGTCAGTGGATGGAGGGTCGGGGATGCTGCGGGCTCAGGAGGGGGTGTCGCGGCTCAGGAGGGTCACAGGAGGCAGGGTCTATGATGCTGCGGGCTCGGAGGATGGGGTGTCGCGGCTCAGGAGGGCGACACTGTGGGCTCAAGAGTATTGCGGTGGCGGGCACCATTGATCTACCGGTGCACTGTGGCCGCCTTTGAACTGCAAGCGGTTGACACAATGGACTTCAAGAAAATGGCCGCGGAGGTGACGCGTGTGCAGATTGGCCTCCGTGGCCATTTTCTTTTAAATCCATGGCGTCAACCGCCGGCAGATCAATGGCACCCGCCACCGCGATACCCCCGAGCTCGCAGTATCGCCAACCCTGCTGAACCTCTCCACTGCAGGGACACACCCTCCTCTGAGCCCTCAATATCGCTGACCCTGCCTCCTGTGACCCCGCTCCACCACTGCCGCCCCGGAAACCCATATCCGGGTTATTAGATGCACCCTCATCCCCCCCGCCCCCCAGTTTTGGTGGGAAAAAGTGCGTCTTAGAATTACCGTATTTTCCGGATTATTTCTCTCCATCTTGTCTTTTTCTCCATTACTGACATTTCACTTATATTCCAGTTCGGAGCCGAAAATTCTCTTCTCCTACAAGTCTCAAGTGGACGAGGCGGACGATTCGGACGTGCACCTGCCGCACCCCTATGCCGTGGCTAAGAAAGAGGGCACAGACTCTGGGTTTTACTCCAGCACTCAGATCGACACGACGGCTTATCTCGATGACGTGGCCTCCATGCCGCACATCGGGAGCATTAACAGCATCGACAGCGACCGCTGGAAAGCCATCAACGCCTGAGCCGCGGCCCTCGGCGGAGTCAGTGAACATCTCGCGGAGGTCCGACCCAGCAATCCTGTGCTCTCTGGATTATACCGAATGTTGGTAACAGATGCAAGAGTGCAAATGTGTATAAAACATTTTGTTTTCCTCTTATGAAATTTGCTGTAATGTAAAATCTCCAGTGGGAATCTGAGACCTTCTCTTATGCTGCTAAGCTGTTGCAATCCTTGATGAGGAGGGAGGTTAGTGGTCGCGGTGCCATGTTGTCAGCCGTGGGGTCAACGTGGCGCATTATGCCCAAACGGCTCCCAGTCACCCAGAAGTGATCGGCGCGGTTTGGCAGGACTCCCATTGATATATGCTGGACTCCGAATAGCTGAAGCCTTGCAAATACTGCACCCCCGGGATTTCCCCGATTTCAGGACACCTATGTGATGGGGCGGCATTTGTGGAACTGAAGACCCTTACATGTGCCGGGCTGGGCATTAAACGAATATGCTGACGGATGATGCAAAAAAAAAAAGTCAGGAAGAGCTTTGCTTCAGGTTAATGAAGTGACTTTGGGTAGTGTGGCCCTTTAAATGTAAGAAATACAAATCTAAACAGATTTCGGTGCTGAAGTGGCGCTTTAAATCTCATCCCCCTGCGCCTGTTCGTATACTCTCTTTCCGGCGGCTTCACCCTTACCGTTGCCTCTCCGGTCCCGCGGCGCCGTCTTGTGGCCATAACGTCTGATTGGCCAGAAATCAGAAGGTCTCGAAACAAGTCTATGAAAGCCAGAGGCTCCCATAGACTTGTATTAAGTTATGACCACTGGTGCCCTCCATGAAATACTGCAGGTCACAAATTGCCGGAGAGACGCTGGAAAAAGATGAAGACGCTGGAAGGTGAGTATAAGGCCAGGGACAGGGGGCTTAGATTTAAAGCACCACTACAGCGTGGAAATAAAAAAAGAACCAAAATGCTGGAGTAGTGCTTTAACATTTAATGGAAAAAAAAACAAAGTTCTAAAAGTTTCTAATAGACTTTGGGGCTGAAGTTGTCCGTGTGCAGCAGGAATGGGGGGGGGGAGTGGGTGACAAAACTGTTAAAAATGGTGCAACTTTGCAAATTATGGGGGCTTAATGAAAACTTTGCCAACTTTTTTAAAACTTTATGATAGAAATGTGGTTCGGTCCATGTTGGCTTATATTCCTTACAATAATTATAACTTTAACCATGTAAATATGAATTATTCCATTCACCAACAGCAAGCAGAGATCTTGAGCGCAGTCAGAAAGTGAAAACCAAAGTATATTAGAAAGTTGCAGAACTTTTCATTACGTGATGACTAAAGGTTATTTGCATAAATACTGACAATCCCTTTAAATTATTCCGAGCGTCATGTGCCGGGATTTTACGGAACAATCATTATTACTTAACCCCTAAGATGCCATCTCGTCCTACTCCACGTGGGAAGCAGAATTTAAAGTGAACCAATCACCAGGATTTTCCTATATAACCTAAAGCCAGTGCTATACTGGCGCTATCAGTGTGATTCTATACATACCTGTAGCGGTCAGCTCGGATGTTTAGGTTCTGAAATCCAAGAAAGTAAAGTTTATAAAATTGAGTGACAGCAGCTGAGGATAATATCTGGGGGGGTATTCATACTTTTCCCCTCCCCCTGTTAGAATTAGCATAAGTATTATACAATCTATTTACTTTTTTTCCTTGCAGGACCTGTGTGAGGTCATACCCATGTGACCAGAAGGGGGCAGGGCCCCAGCCAACAGAAAAATGTTGCTTCCTGGTATCAGGTTTGTTGGCTGAGGCCCCGCCCCTTCTGGTCACATGGGTATGACCTCAGCACAGGTCCTGCTAGTGAAAAAGTGAATCGATTGTATAATACTTATGCTAATTCTAACAGGGGGAGGGGATAAGTATGACTACCCCCCAGATATTTTCTGATCCTCAGCTGCTGTCACTCAAGCAGCTGCTGATTTTATAAACTTTACTTTCTTTGATTTCAAAACCTATACATCCGAGCTGCCCACTACAGGTATGTATAGAATCAGCCTGATAGTGCCAGTATAGCACTGGATTTAGCTTATTTACGAAAATCCTGGTGATTGGTTTCCTTTAAGCAAAACTGCCTTCACACAATGCGGCCGACCATCAGTAATGTGTGGGTAAAGCTGTGTCAGGGCCATTTTCCTGCCATCAGTAGCGTCGATTATTGCCTAAGAATGTAGAAAATTTATTTTTGTTTTGGATAAATGAGAAAACTGCTGAATTTTATTTTAGTTTTTTTTTTTTTGTTTTTTTTTTTTGTTTTTTTTTTTTTAAGGAATATTCCCATCTTATAAAATAATGCACAGGATCAGCGCCCAACCCCCACTGATCATAAATCAATGGTATATTCTACTACCTTTATAAGATGGGGAAAAAACCTTTACAGCCCTGGAATATCATGTAATTATTTTATTGGTGTGTGTTTTTTCTTTATATATTAGATTTATCAATGCCTATAATCCATTTTTGGTAATATTTCTTAACAGCCTATAACAGATAATCTACAAAAATAGTTCAGTTACTTTGTAAATACGCAACATTGTTATTATACTCCAGAGCTGCACTCACTATTCTGCTGGTGCAGTCACTGTTTACATACATTACATTAGTTATGCTGTACTGATCCTGAGTTACATCCTGTATTATACTCCAGAGCAGCACTCACTATTCTGCTGGTGCAGTCACTGTGTACATACATTACATTAGTTATCCTGTACTGATCTTGAGTTACATCCTGTATTATCCTCCAGAGCAGCACTCACTATTCTGCTGATGCAGTCACTGTGCATATACATTACATTACTGATCCTGTACTGATCCTGAGTTACATTCTCTATTATAGCCCAGAGCTGCACTCACTATTCTGCTGGTGCAGTCACTGTGCACATACATTACATTACCTATCCTGAGTTACATCCTGTATTATCCTCCAGAGCTGCACTCACTATTCTGCTGGTGCAGTCACTGTGCATATACATTACATTACTGATCCTGAGTTACATCCTGTATTATACTCCAGAGCTGCACTCCCTATTCTGCTGGTGCAGTCACTGTCCACATACATTACATTACATTACTGATCCTGAGTTACATTCTGTATTATACTCCAGAGCTGCACTCCCTATTCTGTTGGTGCAGTCACTGTCCACATACATTACATTACATTACATTACTGATCCTGAGTTACATCCTGTATTATCCTCCAGAGCAGCACTCGCTATTCTGCTGCTGGAGTCACTGTGTACATACATTACATTACTGGTCCTGTACTGATCCTGAGTTGCATCCTCTATTATACCCAAGAGCTGCACTCACTATTCTGCTGGTGCAGTTACTGTGTACATGCATATATATATTATAATATATAATTTATAATGTTATAAATACATAACATTACTATTATTATACACCAGAGCTGCACTCACTATTCTGCTGGTGCAGTCACGGTGTACATACATTAGTTATGATCCTGGGTTACATCCAGTATTCTACTCTAGAGCTGCACTCGCTATTCTGCTGGTGCAGTCACGGTGTACATACATTAGTTATGATCCTGGGTTACATCCAGCATTATACTCCGGAGCTGCATTCGCTATTCTGCTGGTGGGGTCATTGTGTGTATACATTACATATCTGTACTGATCCTGAGTTACATCCTCTATTATACCCCAGAGCTGCACTCACTATTCTTCCTTTACTTTTCCTGTGTTACAAAGTGACTGAACTTTCTCTGTAGATTTTTTCTTTGTTACCCCTTTATTGCTTTGTGATTGGCTCCTTACACATGAGACCATGAATGATCGGTGTCTGAATAGATGAACATCCCAGAATTGTGCGGCTTTCTTACCTTGTATTTTGTTGCCTCGCTGTTTCATGATCTCCGCTTGCTGTCAGTGAATGGTAAAATTCCTTTTTAGATTTATAGATCTAGAATTCTTTTACGTGCTGTTCACAGAGCTGCAGTTTGTTACAGTGTGTCGGCAGCTGCTTGGTGCATTGTAACAAACCTCAGCTGTGCTCGTCACTATATTTCAGCCTTTGAAAGTAAACTAAAATGTTTCCATTCACTGACTACAAGCCGGGATCTTAAACATGCTAGCAATTGAAACACTTTTGGAGACAATTACTAAGTGAACTGCACCCGTTTTTTCCGGAGGTGCTTGGCAGCAGCTTCTGCCACGTGTACGCTCTGCTGATCGGTGCGTGCTTGTGTATGCAATAAGCCTTGGCAGGAGAAACGCTTTAATATGCAGTATTAGAAGTCAATGCCAGTATATAGCTACAGCCACTAACTGTTCTAATTTTGGGTCTATTATGCTGGGAGTTGTAGTTTGAGACCAGAATGAAGCATTTATGAGAATAGTCTATTTTTGATATGCTGGAAATTATCGCAATAAGGAACAATAATGGCGCCAAAATCATTGTATCCCGACTTTCCAATATCGGATACAGAAAAAAATGATTGCAAAATTTGGTCTGGAACCCCATGGGCGGCCCAAGTGTGGATATGTCCAATCTCTCTTAGGTTAGGACCAGGCAGCGGCACGTGATGGACGGCCAAAACACATGAGACAGCGACCTGAGCCCAAAATCTGAGAGTAAGCGATAATCATGCACCAGTTTTTGGGTCCAGGCTAATATGTCACAGAATAAAGAAGGTCAGGACTCGCGAAAAAGTCCCAAAACTTACAAAAAAGCCGCGCACTTGTGAGAACATTATCCCCAATAGTTCTAGGAATATTGATGAGCTGCACACATTCTATATACATTATCCCTATGAGTTCTAGGTTTTGCTCCTTCATGTATCCAGGTGGGGGGCACTCATGGGACGGCTGTCATAAAATTATATATAATTAAATATTTAGTTATAATATATATAAAATATTTAGTTATATATGTATATATATTTAGTTATATATATAATTAACTAAATATATATATATATATATATATATACATATATATATATATATATATATATATATATATATAATAACTAAATATTATATATATATATATATATATATATATATATATATATATATATATATATATATATATATATATATATATATATATATATATATATATATATATATATATATATATATATATATATTACTAATTAATTATATAGTGTATAGAATATGTATGATGGGATTCTCATACATGAATTCTCTTTTCTCTTCTCACCCTGTATCTTGGTTCTTTCCCGTGTTCCAGGTGCATTTTTCTTTTTTTTATTTTTCTTTCTGAGGCTGATTAGATAATATTTACGAAAGAGAGTTTATCACCGTGAGTGTAAATATGAAGATACTTTATGAAATGTATATATTATATTTTTATGGTTGTAAAAGATTGAAAAAATAAACGCTGATTTGATGAAACCGAATCTGAGGATGTTAATGAGTTGTTTACTTGAAGTATACCATGCCAGCTGGTGGGTGACAGGCACTGATTCCAGGTCCACCCGCTTCGTCGCTGATACTCCCCCCTTCCCATCAGTCACTGGTCACCCCTCTGACGCTAATCCCCCTCCCCCCTTGATTCCCCTCACTCCCCCTCTGTCACTGATCATCCTCTTACCCCCCCCTTGACTCAGTTGCTGATCTCCCTTTCCCCCCCCCTTTCCCGTCAGTCGCTGATCCCCCCCCCCCCCCCTCCTGTCTCCACAGTCCCTGATCCCCTGCCAGTCCCTGATTTCCCTCCCCCCCCAATCACTGATCATTCGCCCCCATCACTGATCCCTCTTCCTCAGTCGCTAATCCCTCCTCAGTTGCTGATTCCCCCAGTCACTGATCTTCCTCCTCCACCCTTCAGTCGCTGATCCTCCAACCCTTCAGTCGCTGATCCTCCAACCCTTCAGTCGCTGATCCTCCGACCCTTCAGTCACTGATCTTCCTCCTCCACCCTTCAGTCGCTGATCCTCCGACCCTTCAGTCGCTGATCCTCCGACCCTTCAGTCGCTGATCCTCCGACCCTTCAGTCGCTGATCCTCCGACCCTTCAGTCGCTGATCCTCCGACCCTTCAGTCGCTGATCCTCCGACCCTTCAGTCGCTGATCCCCCCCCCCCCAACCCTTCAGTCGCTGATCCTCCGACCCTTCAGTCGCTGATCCTCCGACCCTTCAGTCGCTGATCCTCCGACCCTTCAGTCGCTGATCCTCCGACCCTTCAGTTGCTGATGATCATCCTCTTACGGATTTACCCCCCACACTCCCTCTCAGTTGCTTATTCCCTTTCATTCCCCTCAGTTACCAATTTAGTGCCTTCTCCCTCAGGCGCTGATTCCACTTCTGCCTCACTTACTGATTTGCCCCCATTCCCTCACTTATACCCCTGCCTGCTGCTCATTCCCTGATTCCCCCTCCCCTCCCCCCCCACCTCCACCTCATTTGCTGATTCCCCTTTCCACCCTTTAGTTGCTGATTCCACACACCCCCCCCCCCCCCTGGTCACTTATACCCCCCCCCCCCACCACCCCCCAACATTTGATAATTGAATCCCATAACTACTCATCGGTGCAGTAATGAAGTGATATCCAGGTGCTTGGTCAAGGGATGGCACACCCAAATAATATATGAACCTAGACCGGCACTCCAAAACTTGCAGTAATCTTTAGGATTTAATCCATAGAGGCACAGTACAAACAGAACGCGTTTTCGGCTAGACCTTTTAGCCTTTGTCAATGCATCAATACAACAAGTATTGACAAAGCCTAAAGGTCTAGCCGAAAACGCGTTCTTTTTTTTTGTTTGTACTGTGCTTCTATGGATTAAATCCTGAAGATTACTGCAAGTTTTGGAGTGCCGGTCTTATGTTCATATACTCATCGATGCAGTCACTGATCCCCACAATCGCTGCTGATCCCCGCGACTGCTGATCTCTAGTGATATGCGGGTGCGGGATTCTTGCAGAGATCCGGAATTTTCTTAAGAAAATTCCATTTTCTAGTGCGCACATGGCCTAAGGCTATGTGCGCACACAGCGTTTTTTTGACGCTATACTTTTGTGCATTTTTGGCCACTAAAAACGCACCCGCGGCAAAAACGCGCAAAGAAAACTATGCATTCTTACCTCGTTTTGGGTGCGTTTTGCTAAGTTTTTGATCTCTGCGTTTTTCCAATGCATTGCATGGGAGGAAAAAACGCTGAAAAACCCAGGAAAGAATTGACATGTCCATTTTTTTTTTTTTTTTTTTTTTTTTTTTTTTTAAAGCTCAAAAACGCAGCTTAAAAAAAAAAAGTTGTGTGCGGACAGCAAAAATGAAAACTCTTAGACTTTGCTGGAGAAGCAAATTCATGCAGTTTTGAGGCCAAAAACGCACGTGAAAAACGCACTGTGCGCGCACAACCTAAGGGTAAGTTCACACACTGCGTTTTTTTTGACGCTGCGTTTTTGTGCGGCAAAAAATGCACAAACGCACTCGCATGCGGTTTTGGTGCGTTTTTTTGCTGCGTCTTTGCTCACTGCGTTTTTATCAGTGAACAATGCCATTAAGGGTAAGTTCACACACTGTTTTTCGCGGCGTTTTTCGGGTGCGTTTTTGCTCAGAAAACTGCATGACTTTGCTTCCCCAGCAAAGTCTGAGTTTTCATTTTTGCTGTCTGCACACAGCGTTTTTTTAGCTGTGGTTTTTTGATGCCCACAAAAACGCAGCATGTCAATTATTTTTGCGTTTTTCACTGCGTTCTCCACCCATTGAGATGTTCAAAAACGCAAATTGCAAATATAGCTGCGTTTTAGTGCGTTTCTATGACTAAAAACGTAGCTATAAACACAAGGGGTGGGTAAGGCTCCGTTTACATCAATATTTCTTAATCCCTAATAGTAATGCAGGGTCCCTGAGTAGCCGGATACCAGTGCTGCGCCCCCTCCACCACCCCCACCAGACCCCTTAGCTATGATGGTGTCGGTTACGGTGTTTCTGGTATTTTTGTCCAGATCTTATGAATTTAACCTCCAATGTGAACGGATTCCAAGCAGATTGCAAAGTCTGGTCCTGCCGGGATCACCAGGAATCTGATGGCAGACCGGGCAGTAAGTGGTTGATTTTGGAAAGTTCACTGACTGCAAGCAGAGGTATTGCAAATGGTGAGAAATTGAAATACACACTATATTAGAAAGTTGCAGAACTTTCTGTTTTGCATTAATTAAACTTTTTTTTATATAGAATTATTTATTTTATTTTTTTTTTTTGTGTGTGTGAAGTTGATAATCGGCACTCCCTCTTGCCCGGCGCTTTTTTTTTCTCTTGCGCATTTTCTCGCTAGAATAAGCAGAAGTTTCGCGACTTTCTCTTTCCAAAGCTCCAAAGTGAAGAACAAAGAAAAAGAAGAAGAAAAAAGACATTTGTCACAGTCTCTACATCACATGCATCAAACAGAGAGGTTTTTCCACGCCGGCTGAGACGCGTCGAGCCGCCATCTGTGGGTTTTGCTTCGTCTTTTTGGCCTTTGCATTAATAAAATGGATTGTGATGGAATCCAGCGGGAGATCACAGTCATATTTAACAGATGTTCATCTCGCTACATCCGTAAATCAAACCCTCATCTCGTTCCCGTCTGCCGCCACCGCGTCATGTAATTAATGACCGCAAATCAGCGCATGTAAATTGGGAAACGTTCGGAGGAAGAGGAACCGCATTTCTTATTGATGGGGGGATGGGAATAAGAGAATCCCTGCAGTGTATGGCGGAAATATACCGAATCATTAACTTCATAGGTGCCAAATTATCTGGCGGTTATAGACCAGTACGTAACAGGTGCTCAGTAGGTGTATATATTGTATGTATTTTTGGGGGGTTTCTTTTGCAGATCAAAAATGAGTCCCACTGCTGCGATCTCCAGTGATCACTTGTGATCTGTAATTAAATCTGTCAATATTTACAGCGCCACCACAAGAGAAAAGAAGGTGTCTATTCACATCAATGTGCGGCGGGAACAGACACGTTCTCCAGAGCAAAAGATGCTTTTTTTATCTCTAGATGTCCCCTTTAAGAAAAAAAAATTAAAGGGATATTCACAAAGTTAACGGGGTACAACCACTGTGACCCCCAAGAATCCAGAGCTCCAGCTTAAAGGCTCATTCACACAACCCTTCCGTTTTTGTGGTCCGCCAAAAACTGTCCTGTTTTTTCACCGATGCATCCATTTGACAACCGCATCCGTCCCGTTCTGTTCCGTATACAGTCCGTGCGTCATCCATGTGACTTCTGTTTTTTTTTTGAGGACCGCAAAAAAACGGAAGGAGAATTTCATACAGTCCAGGGTATCTGGTCAGATACTGGTCCCCATATAAGGTCCATGGGGAACAGAATATGGCGCAAAGGGGTAGGAGCAAGCGCTACTTGCTCACTGATCACCAGCACGGCTGTCACACTGCTCCCGCGGCAGCTCTTTGATTTTCCTGAGCCGGACGCTCATTAGGCTCATACATATTCACTCCTCCCCCTGTCTGTGATTGGTTACAGTCAGACGCACCCCCACGCTGAGTGACAGCTGTCAGACTGCAACCAACCACAGCCGCCGGTGGGCAGGTCTATATCGTACAGTACAATAAATAAATAATAAAAAAAACCAAAACAAAACCGCATGTGGTCCCTCCAATTTTGATACCAGCCAAGATAAAGACTCACAGCTGCTGGCTGGTATTCTCAGTCTGGGGAGACCCACGTCATTGGGAGCCCCCCCAGCCTAAAAATATCAGCCAGCAGCCGGCTGGAATTGCCGCATCCATTGGATGCGACAGTCCCGCGACTGGAGTAATATATGGGGTTAATACCAGATGTGTAATGTCACCTGGCATTAAGCTCAGAGGTTATGATGTCATGGCGTCTATCAGATACCCGACGTCACTAACCCAGGCAGTAATAAAAAAAAAATAGACGACAAATTTTTATTTGAAAAAACACTCCCCAACACATTCCCTCTTTCACCAATTTATTGGAAAGAAAAAACAAATCCGGGTTCTGTGTAATCCAATAAGGGGTTCCCACGACGATCCATATTCACTGTCCCAGTCAATGAAGAACAGAACGTTCTCTATTGGCTGGGAGAGCAGTGCAGTGACCTGAGATAACATCATGAGGTCAGCCCAAGTCACTGCAGGGGATGACGAGCGCTGACTTCATGAGGTTAGCTAGCTACAATACCTGCCCTGATGGAAGCTGCTGCACTCCTGACGTCAGTGCTCGTCACTGAGTTCAATGAACGCCACGTTCACAAGTATTGCGAGCGGCCCGTGACATCACCGCTAGTCACATTCTCGGGCCGGCCGCGAGAGGTGATCTGAGAACGTGGCGGGCATGGAAGTGAGTGACCAGTGCTGACGTCAGGAGTGCAGGACTTCATCACCGCAGGTAATGATCTCATCTAACCACCTGACGGCAACGCTCATCATCCCTGCGGGGCTGGCGCGGGAGGGGGACACAGACTGCAGGGGCACCCGACGTAAGTCACACGGCAGCGCTTCTGTACGGCTTCCGGGGATTTTGCGGACCCATTGACTTATATTGAGTCACGGTCCGTTATTACGGAACAGAATAGGACATGTTCCATAATAACGGAAAGGACATACGGCATCCAATATGATTTTTTTTTTTAGGAACTGATGCAGACAAAGTGCTTCCATGTGCCATCCGATCCTACACAAAAGACATTGAAAAGATGTCAGTAGGTCCGCAAAAATACAGGAACTGACCAGGACAGATGGAATGGTCGTCTGAATGAGCCCTAAAGAATGACAATAGTCGCCCTCTTCCCCCACCAGGACTGGAGGGACCTCCGATCCCGGCTGTTTAACCCTTTCATCATCATAGCTAAGCGTGAACACAGCATCATCAAAGGCACTGCAATCGGCCGTGCAGAGCTAGAGATGGGCGGACATATCATTGGTACAATCTGAACAGGGGCGCAAAAGTTATGCGGGTCTACGTCTACCTCCACAACAGGAGGTATCATGCATTTTGATGAGCTATTTGGCTGAAAAGGGCCCATATACTGTTCTTGCACAGGGACCCAAGAGGTTGGGGGGCCCATTTCTACCTCCAAACGAGGCTGAATTGTGCATTATGAGGAGCTATTAGACTGTTAAAGGCCCATAAAAATAATCAAAAGGTGCCCGTGTACCCCTGGGGAGTGGGGTTGCACCTAAAAGAAGCAGGTGGACACGCCCACAGTGCACTGCCAGCTTAATTTGCATAAAAGCCTGATTTCTTCTCTACTAAACAAGGCGTTATTACTATTGGGATACAACTGCGTACACAGCCGTCCGCTACCGCCATGAATGGTTCAATTTAAAGGGGAAGTCACTGACGGTCTGCAGCTCCTTATTAAAGGCCAGATCAGTTCAGATTATAGAAAACTCCCAAAATTATATATATTTTTTACTTTAGAATTCACTTTTTGATTCAATTCACTTGATGAAAAATAGTGCCTAAAAAAGTTACCATAAAAGGCATAAAACCAAAATCTGGAGCAGAATACACAATTGTCTAGTGAGAATATTTTCTTTATTGTTCTAGAACTACAAATTCTCCCAGGAAAACCGTCCAGGATCAGTCACGTGACTCTTATTATAACCACAGACTACAACTCCCGGCGTTCTACGCTTCTTCCTGCTCCACTGGGATTGGCGGATAGGAAAGGCTTCACTGCTATTGGCTGGCGTCTTTGCACGGTGTCCAATGGCTGATGAACGTTCTGCGCATGCGGAGCTCTGTCACTCTGGGGTGCAGTAGTGGTTACCGTGGTGACAATAATGGGGGCAACGGAGAGCAGCGGCCGGCGGGTGTCCTTCGGGCTGGATGAGGAGGAGAGGGTGCGGGTCCTGCGAGGAGTCAGGGTGAGAGGGGAGGGGATGGAGAGGGGAGGGGAGGGGAGTCTGACACCGCATGTATGTGCCATATGTATATATATATATATAGTTATATCTATTTGCTTGTTGCTTTGCATGATGGGAAAAATTGCATCTTGAAACTTCACGGGTGGAGAAATATGGTAGACACCGGCCATCACCGGCCCCGCTGCCCTGCGAATGCCAGCAACACCCTCCTCCATCCATTTCTAAGTTCACACTTCAGTTGTTTTGCATCAGTCACAATCCGTAGCCTTGAGGAATTACGGAATCCTGCAAAATATTTTGCAGGAATCCAGTATTTCCCCATAGACTTCTATTAGGCTAAGTTCACACTTCAGTTGTTTTAAATCCGTCAGGTCCGTCAGCAACGGATCAGTCATTTTCAAGATGTCAACTGATGCATCGGATGTGTTTTTTATAGGATTCCTTTCACAGGGATCCTGTGAAAAAACTGATCTGTTGCGTCTGTTACATCCGCTGTGCGTCCGTTTTTTGACGGATCAGTCATGATCCGTTTGTGTTTGGGACAGCCCAGTGGGCGTGCCAAACATGCTGGGCATGCTCAGTAGAGCATGACGGAATCCTGCGCTGGATTCCGTCGTAAGACGGATTACGACGGAATCCAGCACCATAGACATACATTACAAGCTTGACGGATGGCGACGGATTCCTGCGCGGCGCGTTAATTTTGACGGCCCGAAAAACGTTACATTCTGCGTTGCTCCCCGCTCGGCGGTCAGTCAAAAACGACGGACCGCGACGCAGCGGATGCAACGCAGGATCATCAGTCGCAATCCGTCACTAATAGAAGTCTATGGGGAAATACTGGATTCCTGCAAAATATTTTGCAGGATTCCGTAATTCCTCAAGGCTACGGATTGTGACTGATGCAAAACAACTGAAGTGTGAACTTAGCCTTATTATAAATGCCGCTGTCATAATCTGAGGGCTTAAAGGCACCACTCGAGGAGTTTTTTTTAGTGTTTTTTTTTATGTATCACACCGGGGAAAGGGTGGTTTATAAAAACCCCGGACTCATACCCCTCTGGTGTCTTCTGGTATCACCGTCTCTGCATTTGGTCTCTTTCAGCTTATGACCTGCCGGCAGCTCAATGGAGGGCAGCGGAGGTCACAAGTCTATGGGAGCCTCATGCCGGTCTTATTCTGGCCCCATTCTAATTTATTCCTGGCCCCGTCGTAGCTTTGTTCTGGCCCCGTGGTAGGTTAGTTCTGACTTTATGGCAGGCTCATTCTAGCTTAGTTCTGGCTCTGTTCTGGCCTCGTTCTAGCTTAATTCTGGCCCTGTTTCGGCTTTGTTCCATCCTTGTCCTCTTAGACTTGTATTGAGCGCTTGTGACGTAACTTCTGACTTCTGGCCAGTCAGAAGAGACGGGCATTATTATTATTATTATTTATTTATAGAGCACCATTGATTCCATGGTGCTGTACATGAGAAGGGGGTTACATACTGAACACATATACAAGTTACAGTAGACAGACTAGTACAGAGGGAAGAGGGCCCTGCCCTTGCAGGCTTACATTCTAAAGGATTTTGGGGAGGAGACAGTAGGTGGGGTCGGGCGGCCGCTCCGCACGGTGGTGGGGCGGCAGCTCCGCACGGTGATGGGGCGGCCGCTCCGCACGGTGGTGAAGCAGTGAGGTCATTGAAGGTTATAGGCATTTCTGAACAGATGAGTCTTTAGGTTCCGTTTGAAGTTTGCAAGTGTAGTAGGTAATCTGACATAAGATAATCTGGCATAAGATGGCACAGCAAGGCTGGACTGCAGAGGATGAGTATCTTCTCCACACATCCGTTTCTCCGGTACTTGTGACGTCTGCTTTCACACGTATCGGAGACAAGGGATCACGTAGACCCATTAAAATCAATGGGTCTGCACACAATGTCCATGTTTCCACAAGGACCGTGTGTCCGTGTAGAGCACACTCTTGTCCACGTGCTCCACATGGCGACATGTCAGTTTTTCGCCACCAGCACGGATTTCACACGGTCTGGACACTGATGTGATCTGTATGACATCAGTGTGACATGTACCGTTGAAAACACAGGTCACATAAAAATATAGAATTTTTATACGTAAAGGGAACTTGTCAGATCAAAAAAGCGTTATAACCTACAAGCAGCAGCCTGTGTGAGCTATTAACCTCTTCCTACCCATCCCTGTGTTGTAATATTTTGTAATATGAAAGTAATAAAATATATTTTATTACTTACATATTCCCCATGTAAATGAGCAGGGCCTCTAGTCCCCTGGGTGTTGCATCGCCCTGTGGGCATCTACATGCTTTCCATGGTATCACACCCCAGTGGGCATGATACCATGGATTTACATGAGTGACGTCCTGTCGCTTCTTCAGAGTCCCGCGCATGCGCACTTACCATTCTCGCCGCCTTCTCATCCTGGTGTTTGCTTGTCAGCTTCAGACGTGCACTGCACATGCTCAGAAGACTCCTGCGGTTCCGGTCATGCACAGCGCTTGTCTGAACCCGTCAAGTAAATACCAGGATGAGAAGACAACGAGAATGGTAAGTGCGCATGCACGGGATTCTGAAGGAGCGACGGGACGTTGCTCATGTAAATCGATGGTACCACGCCGACAGGGAAGCATGCATACGCCCACAGGGCGATGCGACACCCATGGGGCTACAGCCCCTGCTCATTTACATAGGGAATATATAACTAATAAAACATATTTTATTACTTTCATATGACACAATATTACAGCACTGGGATGGGTAGGAAGGGGTTACTAGCTCACACAGGCTTCTGCTTGCAGGTTATAATGCTTTATTGACCTGACAGATTCCCTTTAACTGTCTCCGCTGCTGCTGTTACTTCTGGGTCCACTCATTATGCTCATGAACATTCACTGCACTCATCGCGGCCCCGGAAGTAACAGCAGCACGGGAGACAGCAAAGTCGGGGACAGGTAAGTATTCCAGCTTATGCTGTCTGTGTATTATCCAGATGTCACACGTATAGCACAGGGACAGCACATGGAACACACATGTACCTTCACGACGGGCCATGAAACACGTGTGTGTTTTACGCAGACTTGTGAAGGAGGCCTAATATAAAGGCCAGGGAACTTAGATTTAAAGCACTGCTCCAGCTGTGAAAGAAATCTGTGTGACGGGTGTATAAAACAGCTCCTGAGCCTGCACCGTACATGCATTCTGCACATGGAAACCTGAGCAGAATGCCCCGGCGTGGCATTGGGCCAAGTTTTGCCAGGATCTGACACCAGCTCTGAGTCATTTGCATCAGTTTAATGTCTTTAGTACATAGCTGCAGTGTAAAGAATGGGGGAAGACACTGAGAAGCAGCCTACATTTCTCCAATTGTTTATCCTTCAGCTTTCCGACGACATTGTAAATCGTATGAAAGAGCTGCAGAGAGGAGATCAAACCAGGACGACGGGGACCACCCCATCAAATCAGACGCTACCTCCTAGGGGGGAGGCTGCATCCCAAGGTACAGGTAAGATATACCCAAGTACTGTGACTGTGGGATGATTTGTGTCTGTATATACAGATAATGAGTCGCCCTTAAATTCCAGGCTTTCAGCGACCCTCTGCAGGAGGAGCCCGGCAGCCCACGTACGCCGAGGATGAGCTATACCGGAGGTGAGTGGCCATATACCAGAAACTAGAAGGGCGCTTATACCGCAATCTACTGCAAGCACTTTGCGTTTCGTAGCTTGTAATGCTTTTAAAGAACTGCAATATATTATTACTCCAGTCACATCCAAAGCTGCATCAACAGTTATTTTTTTACATTGAGAGTTATGATTATTATTAGCAGAATACCCGCGGCTTAGGTCGCAGAAAATATGTTACATTGATTGTTTCACTTGCTAAGGTTATATTTTCAATTTCACCTTGAAGTTGACATGACACCATATTTTTTTTTTTCAACTCTTCTTTTTTGTTATTTTGTTAACAGTTGCTTATATTTACAAATTTGTCATAACATTAAGGCAAACCAATACATGAATGAATATATATATATATATATATATATATATATATATATATATCAGAAAATGTGCATCATTAAGGATTGCAACCCTCAGTTATGAAAACTGCTTCACAGTCAGACTGTTCTATATGTTCATAGCGACCAGAGTTCAGCTTTCACTTTACTTTACCAGCTTCAATGCTGAAAGCTACACTCTGGTTGCTATGGGCAACTAGAACGCTCTTACTGTGAGGCGATTTTTATAAATGAGGCCCGAGTTACTTTTGCAGTGGCTATAGGCAGCCAAAATGATCTTACTGTGAGGCAATTTTTTCCAGCACCCATGACAGCACCACGAGAGAGGATCCGCCCTTCAAGGACAGGAATCCTCCAGAATAAAAGGGGATGGCACCTCTCCCCGCATCAGTTGGTTTCCTGTCCTTGAACAGGGAACCTCCAGGAGCGGACTTTTTCAGCCGCAGCAAGTTGAGACTGGGAATGGGTCTTAAGTCAGTCCATTTTCAATTAGCTTTCCGTTACATGTGTTCCGATAATGGGCCTCTTGTGTCCTGCAAAATGGTTCACTGGTTCTATTCGCTAACTCCAAGGGATCAACCTCCTGCGGTGGACGCCCTGCTGTTCAAATGGAGGTTCAGCCTTGATATACTTCCACTCATGGCCTTTTCACCCGTTTTGAAGAAAAACTCCAGGGGGGACAGCGCAGTAATGATCCTGATAGCCCCATTTTTTTGGCCTGGCACACCATGAGTCTATTGCCTGATACATAGTCGTTCTCCAGGCCAGGGGTCCTATTGAAACTTCCAGGGCTTCTCACTCAGGGTCCAGATCTTCACCCCCTGTCAGGCATATTGCATCCTACAGCATGGTTTTTGGACAGGTCACCTTACCAATTAGAGAGTTCGCTCTTGTTCTAGTCCCTACTCTTCTACAGAGTAGTAAGCCGGTTACAAAACGACAAAAAAAAAAAAAAAAAAGCCTGGACAAAATTCTTGTCTCCCATGGGCGAACCCAGTTGTACCGACGCCAGTTATGGTACTCTTGGAGTGCTTCCAGAAGGGGTTCACACTGTGTAGGTCAGTACGCACACAGAGAGTTCTAATATCGGCTCTTGCAACCTGGTTCAATTATGTCCTGACGGGAGACCACTGGATTCCCGATTCATTAGGATATGGTCTAGCCCTATGAGCAATCTATCTTCTTTGTCGCTCCATTGGGAGACCCAGACAATTGGGTGTATAGCTACTGCCTCCGGAGGCCACACAAAGTATTACACTTTAAAAAGTGTAACCCCTCCCCTCTGCCTATACACCCTCCCGTGTATCACGGGCCCATCAGTTTTTTGCTTTGTGTCGAAGGAGGCACACATGCACACAAGCTCCACATTTTAGTCAGCAGCAGCTGCTGACTATTTCGGATGGAAGAAAAGAGGGCCCCTAAGGGCCCCCGGCATGCTCCCTTCTCACCCCACTGAGTCGGCGGTGTTGTTAAGGTTGAGGTACCCATTGCGGGTACAGAGGCTGGAGCCCACATGCCGTTTTCCTTCCCCATCCCTTAGGGGCTCTGGGTGAAGTGGGATCCTAACCGGTCATCCAGGCACTGGGACCGGGTTCCCTCCGCAGCCCCTGGTGGTATCTGCCGGACAGGAGACTGAGTATCCTCAGGGACAAGGCCCTGCAACTACAGGTACTCTGTGTCCCCTTTGGGACGGTGCATGGAGCACCTGGGCCTCAGACGCTGCAGCGCCTGCAGTGTTGTTTTTTTGTCCGGGACTACCGCGCCGACCGTGCCTGCTTGCCGGCCGCGGTTTCTACTTTAGTCCCCGGCTTTTGCGGCCTAGTACATTAAACGCCCGCCCCCGGGCCTGCCAGTCAGGGGCAAGGGCGGGACGGTCGGTCTGACGCCGACAGTGAGGGCTGGAGCACACATTGCTGTCCTCCTCCCCCCTCACTAATCCCTATGGGGCACCAGTTCCCGCACTTTTGTAAGTTACGCCCACGGCTCCCTCCTCCCCTGTGAACGCCGACAGCCATGTTTTAACACATCCTGCCGGTGGAGGACTTCTGGCTGCAGCTCTGGGAGACCCGAGGCAGGGAATCTGGTGGCCACACACCGCTGGAGCGGTTGGTAAGCCACACCGGTTACCGGTGCTGGTACCCCTAGGGTGCTGAACTGTATATAGATACATTATATTGGTATACTTTTTCCGGTTCAGCTATACTGTTCACTTGTGGCTATATACCCTCAGTGACCACGTTCCTGGGAGACAACAGCATGTCGTTCACAAGGAGCAAGGGGGCCAAGGCACAGGGTTATTTTGCTACCTGTACCTCTTGTGCGGCTATGTTACCTGCAGGTTCCACCTACCCTCACTGTGAGCAATGCTCGGCCCCTGTGGCACTCGCTCAGCCGGAGCCTGAGACACTAGGGGGTCCCTCGGCCCAGGTGGAACTGCCGGCACCCCCTGTCCAGATGGCAGGGACAGAGTTTGCTGTTTTAGCCGACAAACTCTCTGAGTCGCTTTCTCATTCCATGACTCAGTCTATGGATAAATGGTCTGCTAAGTTTCTAGAGGTTTTCCAGTCCAGACCGGCCCTTACACAGGCCCCGGGCACTGCGGGATCACCCCCAGGCACCTCTCGGTCTGCGACTAAGCGTGTTCCTGGTGTGGCCCCTAGTTATTACGTGCAGGACTCCGGCACGGACCGCAGTCCCAGACCAGCTAAGCGGGCTCGCTTAGAATCTTCCCCGACTTCATCACGCTGTTCGGGGTCTCAGCTTGAGGACTCTCTGGAGGATGAGGCAGAGGTCGCAGCTCAGGACTCTGACCCTGATGTTGCTCTCAATCTGGATACACCTGAAGGGGACGCCATAGTAAATGACCTTATAGCGTCCATCAACCAGGTGCTAGATCTGTCTCCACCAACTCCGCCTACAGAGGATTCGGCTTCACAACAGGAGAAACACCACTTTAGGTTTCCTAAACGTACCCGGAGTGCTTTCTTCGATCACTCTAACTTCAGAGATGCTGTCCAGAAGCACAGGGCTTTCCCGGACAAGCGATTTACTAAATGCCTTAATGACACACGTTACCCCTTCCCCGCTGACGTGGTTAAGGGTTGGGCTCAGTGTCCCAAGGTGGATCCTCCAGTCTCTAGACTGGCGGCCAGATCCGTAGTAGCAGTGGCTGACGGTGCATCGCTCAAGGATGCCACGGACAGGCAGATAGAGCTCCTACTGAAATCCATCTATGAAGCCATAGGCGCGTCTTTTGCCCCAGCCTTTGCAGCAGTGTGGGCACTCCAGGCTATCTCAGCTTTTCTGTCTGAGATTAATGCGGTCACCCGTACCGCTGCGCCACAAGTAACATCTTTGACTTCTCAGGCGTCAGTATTTGCATCCTACGCCATGAATGCTGTCCTGGACTCGGCTAGCCGTACAGGGGTAGCATCCGCCAATTCTGTGGCAGTACGCAGAGCCATGTGGCTACGCGAATGGAAGGCAGACTCTGCTTCCAAAAAGTTCTTGACCGGTTTGCCTTTTTCTGGCGACCGACTGTTTGGCGAGCGATTGGATGAAATTATTAAGCAATCCAAGGGAAAGGACTCGTCCTTACCCCAACCCAAACCAAACAGACCTCAGCAACGGAAAGTTCAAGCGAGGTTTCGGTCCTTTCGGCCCTCAGCCAGATCCCAACCCTCCTCGTCCAACAGGCCACAGAAGAGCCAGAGGAACTCTTCTGCATGGCGGTCTAAGTCACGTCCTCCAAAGACCACCGGAGGCACAGTCTCCAAGGCGGCCTCCTCATGACTTTCGGCCGCCCCAAACCGCATCCTCGGTCGGTGGCAGGCTCTCCCGCTTTTGCGACGCCTGGTGGCCACATGTCCAAGACCGATGGGTGAGAGACATTCTGTCTCACGGTTACAGGATAGAGTTCAGCTCTCGTCCTCCGACTCGTTTTTTTCAGAACATCTCCGCCCCCGAGCGGACCGTTGCGCTTTTTCAGGCGGTGGACACTCTGAAAACAGAAGGAGTGGTGATCCCCGTTCCCCTTCAGGAACGCGGTCGCGGTTTTTACTCCAATCTGTTCGTGGTGCCAAAAAAGGACGGCTCATTCCGTCCCGTTTTGGACCTCAAATTGCTCAACAGACATGTGACAACCAGGCGGTTTCGCATGGAATCCCTCCGATCTGTCATCGCTTCGATGTCAACTAAACCTATTCTGGATATTAAAGTAGAGATTGTGCCAAAACCAATTGCTTACTACTTGTATATAAAATCATATAATTTTATTAGTATCAAATCACGTACATAACATACAATTAAAATCAAGATGCAGATAGAGGAAGGATTGTCTATCCCTGTCGCTCTTCCTTCCTCACTACGGGGGTCGGCGTCCTAATGTAAAGACGCCCCCGTTCCAACGACGATAGTCATTATAAGGTGATAATAATATAATAACTATGTCCAACGATCCAATTATTGAGGCCACATTATTATACTCAGCTTCCCTTGGTCAAACCCAATATTGTCCCAATATAGGTAATAGGACATGGTAGTTCAGCACAATCATGTTTGAATGTGTACCCCCGCTTTCAGTAATATACTGCTGATGTCCTTGCACATATATCTTGACCAATTAACCATATATTGGTGTGGTGCGGACCCGGCGGTTCTATAGCTATCCACTTTTAAATGCTGATAATCCTTTTATGTATACATGATAATAATCTTATTGCGCATGCGCGAATACTTTGTGCGCGAATTAGCAACTAGGAACCTAGCTCACGGGTTCCGGGGCTCTCATTCAGAGGTGCACATCTCCCGATCAGGTGACCGGAAGTGACGAGAACGGCTGGAAAGCACGGCGAGATGATGACGCGAGTATGCGTAACGTCATTTCCGTTCTATCATAGACTGGCGCCAAAAGCGGCTTTAAATAGCCCATTATGGCTGCGGAGGTTAGCGACCGCTGGACGCCGTACATGGCACCTCCCTCACAGACTTCCCTAAGGTAGGACCTTTATACTCCTTCTGGTGAGCAATAGGCTCAGGTGACTTCATTAGTTCTATATGTTTTGCACTGTAGATACTGGTTGCTGTGGACCCCTGTGTTTACCCCCTGCCCCACTGTGGGATAGCGACCTAGGTAGGTTGTACTGCAACTGATGATGGGATAAGTGACAAGGGTAAGCTTTATACCATATATGACCATAAATGTATTTGTCTCGGTATATACAGGACCTGGAGTGTGTGTACCCCCTCCGTTACTGTTGGAGGCTGTATTTCCTGGGTATATTTTTTAAGAATACGTGACTGATAGTTCAAAGTGCACTCAGGCCTGTGGATGAATTTGAGGTATTTCCCTATGATGGTTTGGTAATTTTAATCAAGCTGCTTTGAATTGCAAGTAGGGCTGAAGATGGTTCCTTTTCACTGTTTTTCCCCCTATAGGTCCCCCTGACGGGAGTTATTTGATACTCTGGGAGGTCGTGTTAACATATTGCATGGTCTAATGTGGGCATCTATAACCAGATTAGGTAAATTCATATAAAAACGGAGTCTATATTCTAATCTGGCTTCATCATCTTTCTCCATAACTGTGGAACATTTTTTGTCTTTCTTTTGACAGCACTTAGTAGGACCCTAACTTCAGTGGGTTATGAGTAATTCATGAATTATTGATCAGAAAGGTATTGTTCCTTTAATAAAGGTTCATAACCCTGGATATGGGGCTGTTACCTGGAGATGAATTTACTTAACATAGTGTGTCTACCCATATAGGTGATAAAGTTATCCTGACACATTATATGATAATCAACCATACAGACAGCACGGTTGTCCCCCTACATTGCTTTGAAGTGGCAATCAGCGATTATTGGTCAGTATTGGTGTTCTGATGTACACCTACATTTGCTATATAAATTGGATTCTTGGACTTATAAGTTATTTGGTTTTTATCTCATTGTATTTGTCACAGATCTGTCCAAAGACGGGAAATTCTCTCAAGAAATTGTTGAAAAGCCCCTGATGAGCCCTCAATATTGACAAGGGCGAAACGCGTCGGGCATTTCTTGATTTGAGTTCCATGAGAAATGCTAAATACCTTTATTGAGCATTTCTTGGTTTCTCATCATGTGTGACTTATCTGTCTATCCTTTACTGAGCACAATGACAGAAATTTGACTCATCTATACCTTTAGTTGAGCACATAGATATATTGAACATCTGACGACTTCCCTATGCCCCGCATCCCTACTCGTTTGAGTGGTGATACAGACAAATTAGCCACTGCGGACTGAGCACCTCTTCCTCACTGTGGTGTTACTGCTGTAGGGGTTGTTTCCATCTGAGAGGGATCACGGTTACCATCAGGGAGGGCAAAACCCAGGGATAGCCGTCGTTGGAACGGGGGCGTCTTTACATTAGGACGCCGACCCCCGTAGTGAGGAAGGAAGAGCGACAGGGATAGACAATCCTTCCTCTATCTGCATCTTGATTTTAATTGTATGTTATGTACGTGATTTGATACTAATAAAATTATATGATTTTATATACAAGTAGTAAGCAATTGGTTTTGGATCGCTTCGATGTCCCAAGGAGACTTCCTAGCATCAATCGACATCAAAGATGCCTATCTCCATGTGCCGATCGCTCAAGAGCATCAACGCTTCCTGCATTTCGCCATCGGGGACGAACACCTTCAGTTTGTGGCACTGCCTTTCGGCCTGGCGACAGCCCCACGGGTCTTCACCAAGGTCATGGCATCTGTCGTAGCGATCCTACACTCTCAGGGCCACTCGGTGATCCCTTACCTAGACGATCTCCTAGTCAAGGCACCCTCATGGGTGGCTTGTCAACACAGTCTGACCGTTGCTCTGGAGACTCTCCAGAGGTTCGGGTGGATCATCAATTTTCCAAAGTCAAAATTGTCTCCGACCCAGTCACTGACGTACCTCGGGATGGAGTTTCATACTCTCTCAGCGATGGTCAAGCTGCCGCTGGACAAACAGCGGTCGCTGCAGACAGGGGTGCAATCCCTTCTTCGGGCCCAGTCGTACCCCTTGAGGCGCCTCATGCACTTCCTGGGGAAGATGGTGGCAGCAATGGAGGCAGTTCCATTTGCGCAATTTCATCTGCGTCCTCTCCAATGGGACATTCTCCGCAAATGGGACAAGAGGCCGACGTCCTTAGACAGGAACGTCTCTCTGTCTCTGGAAGCCAAGACCTCGCTTCAGTGGTGGCTTCTCCCCACTTCTCTGTCGAAAGGGAAATCCTTTCTGCCCCCATCCTGGGCTGTGGTCACGACGGACGCGAGCCTGTCAGGATGGGGAGCGGTTTTTCTCCACCACCAGGCTCAGGGAACCTGGACTCCGACAGAGTCCTCCCTTCAGATCAATGTTCTGGAGATAAGGGCAGTGTATCTAGCCCTCAAGGCGTTCCATCGGTGGCTCGAGGGCAGGCAGATCCGCATACAGTCGGACAACGCCACGGCGGTTGCGTACATCAACCACCAGGGCGGCACTCGCAGTCGTCAAGCCTTCCAAGAAGTCCGGCGGATTCTGCTGTGGGCAGAGGCCACAGCCTCCACCATCTCCGCGGTTCACATTCCGGGCGTAGAAAACTGGGAAGCAGACTTCCTCAGTCGCCAGGGCATGGACGCGGGGGAATGGTCTCTCCACCCGGACGTGTTTCAAGAGATCTGTTGCCGCTGGGGAACGCCGGACGTCGATCTCATGGCGTCTCGGCACAACAACAAGGTCCCGGCATTCATGGCACGGTCTCAGGACCACAGAGCTCTGGCGGCGGGCGCCTTAGTTCAGGATTGGTCGCAGTTTCAACTGCCTTATGTATTCCCTCCTCTGGCAATGCTGCCCAGAGTGTTGCGCAAGATCAGGTCCGACTGCCGCCGCGCCATCCTCGTCGCTCCAGATTGGCCGAGGCGGTCGTGGTACCCGGATCTGTGGCATCTCACGGTGGGGCAACCGTGGGCGCTCTCAGACCGACCAGACTTGCTATCTCAAGGGCCATTTTTCCATCTGAATTCTGCGGCCCTCAACCTGACTGTGTGGCCATTGAGTCCTGGCTCTTAGCGTCCTCAGGGTTGTCTCAAGATGTCATTGCCACTATGAGACAGGCCAGGAAACCAACGTCAGCCAAGATCTATCACAGAACTTGGAGGATCTTCTTAGCCTGGTGCTCTGAGAGGGGGTTCATCCCCTGGCCGTTTGCCTTACCCAGGTTTCTTTCCTTCCTTCAATCCGGATTGGACAAGGGTTTGTCTCTCGGCTCTCTCAAAGGTCAAGTCTCGGCGCTTTCCGTGTTTTTTCAAAAGCGTCTAGCCAGGCTTCCGCAGGTCCGCACGTTCCTGCAGGGAGTTTGCCACATAGTCCCACCTTACAAGCGTCCGCTGGAACCCTGGGATCTCAACATGGTTCTACGGGCTCTTCAAAAACCACCTTTCTTTGTCGCTCTATTGGCAGACCCAGACAATTGGGTGTATAGGCTATGCCTCCGGAGGCCGCACAAAGTATTACACTCAAAAGTGTTAAGCCCCTCCCCTTCTGCCTATACACCCCCCGTGCTCCCACGGGCTCCTCAGTTTTTATGCTTTGTGCGAAGGAGGCAGACATGCACGCACAGCTCCACAGATTGGTCAGCAGCAGCTGCTGACCATGTCGGATGGAAGAAAAGTGGGCCCATATAGGGCCCCCAGCATGCTCCCTTCTCACCCCACTCTTGTCGGCGGTGTTGTTAAGGTTGAGGTATCCATTGCGGGTACGGAGGCTGGAGCCCACATGCTGTTTTCCTTCCCCATCCCCCTCAGGGCTCTGGGCGAAGTGGGAACCTATCGGTCTCCAGGCACTGAGACCGTGCTTCATCCACAACTCCTGTGGAGCCTGCTGGATAGGAGCCGGGTACCGTTCAGGGACATGGCCCTGCTACTTGAAGGTACTCTGTATCCCTGTGGGGACCGCGCACGGCAACACCTCAGCTTTGCTGGGTGTGCTAGTGCACCGGGGACCGCGGCGCTGACCGGGTTAAACTGTGCCATTACACACTCAGCGTCGCTGAGTGTGTTTATATGTAGGGGCTACCGCGCTAACCGCCGCTGCCATGGGAAACTGCGGCGCGGCTGGGACTTGTAGTTCGCCGGGGACTTCGGCGCCGGCCACGCTTTTACGGCGGCCAACGCTTATACTCGAGTCCCCGGCTTTCTTGCGGCCTAGTTTCCTTTTCTCCCGCCCTCAGCCCTGACAGGCAGGGGAAGGGCGGGACGCTGCACAGAACGAGCAGCACTGAGGGCTGGAGTATGATTTCCATTCTCCACCCCCCTCACTGTGCACAGTGCAGGCTCCAGCTCCCGCACTTTCTCGGCCACGCCCACGGCTCCCTCCTCTCGTCAGGACGCCGCAGCCATTCCGGTCAGCTCCTCCGACGCTGCAGAGAGGGACAAACCCTGGGAGACCCAGACACGGTCTCTGGTGGCCTCACAACCGCTTTAAAGCGGGTGGTAAGCAGCACCTGTTGGTGCTAGCCCCATGGTGCTGTAGTGTATTAATACATTATTTGTTTATAGTATACTCTTTCACTGTATGAGCACAGTTCATTCTGGCTATATACCCTATTGTGTTACTCAGGGAAAACCATAGCATGGCGCCCACAAAGGCAAGGGTGCCAAAACACAGGCTTATTATGCTGCCTGCGCCGATTGTACGACCCAGCTGCCGGCAGGTCCCACTGACCCTCATTGTGTGCAATGTTCGGCCCCTGTGGCACTTCTTCAGCCAGAGCCTCTGCTAAGAGGGGCCCAGGGGGAGCCACCTGTTGACACTGTCCAGGTGATGGGGACAGAGTTTGCAAAACTCTCTGAGACTATGGCTAAGATACTAGAAGCCTTGCAGTCCAGGCCGGTATCTCAGCACAGGGACTCTGTTGAATCATTGTTCCCTGGCCCACCTCAGCTGGACCAACAATGTCCTCCTGGGGTGTCTCATACATCCCAGGCTGAGGGTTCTGACTTAGACCCCAGCCCCAGACCGAATAAGCGGGCTCGCTTAGATTTTCCCTTGACATCATATGGTTCAGGGTCTCAGCGGGGGGAATCTCTGGTTGATGATGCGGACACAGCTGATCAGGATTCTGATCCTGAGGGCGCTCTCAATCTTGATAGTCCGGACGGGGACGCCATAGTGAACGATCTTATTGCGTCCATCAATCAAATGCTGGATATTTCTCCCTCAGCTCCTCCGGCGGAGGAGTCAGCTTCTCTTACACCGAGTATGTTTCTAGACCACTCTGATTTCAGAGAGGCAGTCCAGAATCACCATGCTTGTCCAGATAAGCGTTTTTTCTAAGCGCCTTAAGGATACACGTTATCCTTTTCCCCCTGACGTGGTTAAAGGTTGGACTCAGTGTCCCAAAGTGGATCCTCCAATCTCCAGACTGGCGGCTAGATCCATACTTGCAGTGGAAGATGGGGCCTCGCTCACAGATGCCACTGACAGGCAGATGGAGCTCTGGTTGAAATCCATCTATGAAGATATCGGCGCTCCTTTTGCCCCAGCATTCGCAGCTGTATGGGCGCTACAAGCTATCTCAGCAGGTCAAGCGCAAATTGAAGCAGCCACATGCACGTCCGCGCCACAAGTGGCATCCATTACCACCCAGATCTCGGCATTTGCGTCTTACGCTATTAATGCTGTCCTCGACTCTGCGAGCCGTACGGCGGTTGCAGCCGCCAATTCGGTGGTACTCCGCAGGGCCTTGTGGCTACGGGAATGGAAGGCAGATTCTGCTTCCAAAAAAGCGCTTAACCAGTTTGCCAATTTCTGGCGACAGGCTGTTTGGCGAACGTTTGGATGAAATCATCAAACAATCCAAGGGAAAGGATACATCCTTACCCCAGCCCAAACAGAACATACCCCAACAGAGGAGAGGGCAGTCGAGGTTTCGGTCCTTTCGGGGCGAGGGCAGGTCCCAATCTCCTCGTCCAAAAGGTCTCAGGAAGAACAAAGGAACTCTGATGCATGGCGGTCTAAGTCACGTCCTAACAAGACCACCGGAGGCGCCGCTAACAAAGCGGCTTCCTCATGACTTTCGACCTCCTCTAGCAGCATCCTCGGTCGGTGGCAGGCTCTCCCGCTTTTGCGACACCTGGCTGCCACAAATAAAAGACCGTTGGGTGAGAGACATTCTGTCTCACGGTTACAAGATAGAGTTCACTTCTCATCCCCCGACTCGATTCTTCAGGTCATCCCCGCCTCCCGAGCGAGCCGAGGCTCATCTGCAGGCGCTGCGCACTCTGAAGGTAGAAGGAGTGGTGATCCCTGTTCCTCTCCAGCAACAGAGCCACGGTTTTTACTCCAACTTGTTTGTAGTCCCGGTCTTTCCGCCCGGTCCTGGACCTGAAACTGCTCAACAAACACGTAAAAGCCAGACGGTTCAGGATGGAATCCCTCCGCTCCGTCATCGCTTCAATGTCCCAAGGAGATTTCCTTGCATCGATCGATATCAAAGATGCTTATCTCCACGTACCGATTGCTCCAGAACACCAGCGCTTCTTGCGCTTCGCCATAGGAAACGAACACCTGCAGTTCGTGGCACTGCCGTTCGACCTGGCAACAGCCCCACGGGTTTTTACCAAGGTTATGGCTACTGTAGTAGCGCTCCTACACTCGCAGGGTTACTCGGTGATCCCGTACTTAGACGATCTGCTAATCAAGGCACCTCTCAAGAGGCATGCCAACGCAGCCTCGACGCTACCCTGGAGACTCCAGGGTTTCGGGTGGATCATCAATTTTCCAAAGTCAAATCTGACACCGGCCCAATCACTGACGTATCTTGGCATGGAGTTTCATACCCTCTCAGCGATAGTGAAGCTTCCGCTGATCAAGCAGCAGTCACTACAGAAAGGGGTACAATCTCTCCTTCAAGGTCGGTCACACCCCTTGAGGCGCTTCATGCACTTCCTGGGGAAGATGGTGGCAGCAATGGAGGCAGTCCCTTTCGCGCAGTTTCACCTGCGTCCCCTGCAATGGGACATCCTACGCAAATGGGACAGGTAGTCGACGTCCCTCGACAGGACCGTCTCCCTCTCTCAGGCGACCAAAGCTTCCCTTCGGTGGTGGCTTCTTCCCACTTCTTTATCGAAGGGGAAATCCTTCCTACCCCCATCCTGGGAAGTAGTCACGACGGACGCGAGTCTGTCAGGGTGGGGAGCGGTTTTTCTCCACCACAGGGCTCAGGGTACGTGGACCCAGCAAGAGTCCTCGCTTCAGATCAATGTTCTGGAAATACGGGCAGTGTATCTTGCCCTGAAAGAGTTCCAGCAGTGGCTGGAAGGCAAGCAGATCCGAATTCAGTCGGACAATTCCACAGCGGTGGCATACATCAACCACCAAGGCGGCACACGCAGCCGGCAAGCCTTCCAGGAAGTCCGGCGGATTTTGATGTGGGTGGAAGCCACGGCCTCCACCATCTCTGCAGTTCACATCCCAGGCGTGGAAAACTGGGAAGCGGATTATCTCAGTCGCCAGGGCATGGACACAGGGGAATGGTCCCTTCACCCGGGCGTGTTTCAGGAGATCTGTTGCCACTGGGGAAGGCCGGACGTCGACCTCATGGCGTCCCGGCACAACAACAAGGTACCAATGTTCATGGCACGGTCTCAAGATCCCAGAACTATGGCGGCAGACGCCTTAGTTCAGGATTGGTCGCAGCTTCAGCTCACCGGAGGTGAGTGGCCATATACCAGAAACTAGAAGGGCGCTTATACCGCAATCTACTGCAAGCACTTTGCGTTTCGTAGCTTGTAATGCTTTTAAAGAACTGCAATATATTATTACTCCAGTCACATCCAAAGCTGCATCAACAGTTATTTTTTTACATTGAGAGTTATGATTATTATTAGCAGAATACCCGCGGCTTAGGTCGCAGAAAATATGTTACATTGATTGTTTCACTTGCTAAGGTTATATTTTCAATTTCACCTTGAAGTTGACATGACACCATATTTTTTTTTTTTCAACTCTTCTTTTTTGTTATTTTGTTAACAGTTGCTTATATTTACAAATTTGTCATAACATTAAGGCAAACCAATACATGAATGAATATATATATATATATATATCAATCAGAAAATGTGCATCATTAAGGATTGCAACCCTCAGTTATGAAAACTGCTTCACAGTCAGACTGTTCTATATGTTCATAGCGACCAGAGTTCAGCTTTCACTTTACTTTACCAGTGCTGAAAGCTGCACTCTGGTTGCTATGGGCAACTAGAACGCTCTTACTGTGAGGCGATTTTTATAAATGAGGCCCGAGTTACTTTTGCAGTGGCTATAGGCAGCCAAAATGATCTTACTGTGAGGCAATTTTTTCCAGCACCCATGACAGCACCACGAGAGAGGATCCGCCCTTCAAGGACAGGAATCCTCCAGAATAAAAGGGGATGGCACCTCTCCCCGCATCAGTTGGTTTCCTGTCCTTGAACAGGGAACCTCCAGGAGCGGACTTTTTCAGCCGCAGCAAGTTGAGACTGGGAATGGGTCTTAAGTCAGTCCATTTTCAATTAGCTTTCCGTTACGTGTGTTCCGATAATGGGCCTCTTGTGTCCTGCAAAATGGTTCACTGGTTCTATTCGCTAACTCCAAGGGATCAACCTCCTGCGGTGGACGCCCTGCTGTTCAAATGGAGGTTCAGCCTTGATATACTTCCACTCATGGCCTTTTCACCAGTTTTGAAGAAAAACTCCAGGGGGGACAGCGCAGTAATGATCCTGATAGCCCCATTTTTTTGGCCTGGCACACCATGAGTCTATTGCCTGATACATAGTCGTTCTCCAGGCCAGGGGTCCTATTGAAACTTCCAGGGCTTCTCACTCAGGGTCCAGATCTTCACCCCCTGTCAGGCATATTGCATCCTACAGCATGGTTTTTGGACAGGTCACCTTACCAATTAGAGAGTTCGCTCTTGTTCTAGTCCCTACTCTTCTACAGAGTAGTAAGCCGGTTACAAAACGACAAAAAAAAAAAAAAAAGCCTGGACAAAATTCTTGTCTCCCATGGGCGAACCCAGTTGTACCGACGCAAGTTATGGTACTCTTGGAGTGCTTCCAGAAGGGGTTCACACTGTGTAGGTCAGTACGCACACAGAGAGTTCTAATATCGGCTCTTGCAACCTGGTTCAATTATGTCCTGACGGGAGACCACTGGATTCCCGATTCATTAGGATATGGTCTAGCCCTATGAGCAATCTATCTTCTTTGTCGCTCCATTGGGAGACCCAGACAATTGGGTGTATAGCTACTGCCTCCGGAGGCCACACAAAGTATTACACTTTAAAAAGTGTAACCCCTCCCCTCTGCCTATACACCCTCCCATGTATCACGGGCCCATCAGTTTTTTGCTTTGTGTCGAAGGAGGCACACATGCACACAAGCTCCACATTTTAGTCAGCAGCAGCTGCTGACTATTTCGGATGGAAGAAAAGAGGGCCCCTAAGGGCCCCCGGCATGCTCCCTTCTTACCCCACTGAGTCGGCGGTGTTGTTAAGGTTGAGGTACCCATTGCGGGTACAGAGGCTGGAGCCCACATGCCGTTTTCCTTCCCCATCCCTTAGGGGCTCTGGGTGAAGTGGGATCCTAACCGGTCATCCAGGCACTGGGACCGGGTTCCCTCCGCAGCCCCTGGTGGTATCTGCCGGACAGGAGACTGAGTATCCTCAGGGACAAGGCCCTGCAACTACAGGTACTCTGTGTCCCCTTTGGGACGGTGCATGGAGCACCTGGGCCTCAGACGCTGCAGCGCCTGCAGTGTTGTTTTTTTGTCCGGGACTACCGCGCCGACCGTGCCTGCTTGCCGGCCGCGGTTTCTACTTTAGTCCCCGGCTTTTGCGGCCTAGTACATTAAACGCCCGCCCCCGGGCCTGCCAGTCAGGGGCAAGGGCGGGACGGTCGGTCTGACGCCGACAGTGAGGGCTGGAGCACACATTGCTGTCCTCCTCCCCCCTCACTAATCCCTATGGGGCACCAGTTCCCGCACTTTTGTAAGTTACGCCCACGGCTCCCTCCTCCCCTGTGAACGCCGACAGCCATGTTTTAACACATCCTGCCGGTGGAGGACTTCTGGCTGCAGCTCTGGGAGACCCGAGGCAGGGAATCTGGTGGCCACACACCGCTGGAGCGGTTGGTAAGCCACACCGGTTACCGGTGCTGGTACCCCTAGGGTGCTGAACTGTATATAGATACATTATATTGGTATACTTTTTCCGGTTCAGCTATACTGTTCACTTGTGGCTATATACCCTAAGTGACCACGCTCCTGGGAGACAACAGCATGTCGTTCACAAGGAGCAAGGGGGCCAAGGCACAGGGTTATTTTGCTACCTGTACCTCTTGTGCGGCTATGTTACCTGCAGGTTCCACCTACCCTCACTGTGAGCAATGCTCGGCCCCTGTGGCACTCGCTCAGCCGGAGCCTGAGACACTAGGGGGTCCCTCGGCCCAGGTGGAACTGCCGGCACCCCCTGTCCAGATGGCAGGGACAGAGTTTGCTGTTTTAGCCGACAAACTCTCTGAGTCGCTTTCTCATTCCATGACTCAGTCTATTGATAAATGGTCTGCTAAGTTTCTAGAGGTTTTCCAGTCCAGACCGGCCCTTACACAGGCCCCGGGCACTGCGGGATCACCCCCAAGCACCTCCCGGTCTGCGACTAAGCGTGTTCCTGGTGTGGCCCCTAGTTATTACGTGCAGGACTCCGGCACGGACCGCAGTCCCAGACCAGCTAAGCGGGCTCGCTTAGAATCTTCCCCGACTTCATCACGCTGTTCGGGGTCTCAGCTTGAGGACTCTCTGGAGGATGAGGCAGAGGTCGCAGCTCAGGACTCTGACCCTGATGTTGCTCTCAATCTGGATACACCTGAAGGGGACGCCATAGTAAATGACCTTATAGCGTCCATCAACCAGGTGCTAGATCTGTCTCCACCAACTCCGCCTACAGAGGATTCGGCTTCACAACAGGAGAAACACCAGTTTAGGTTTCCTAAACGTACCCGGAGTGCTTTCTTCGATCACTCTAACTTTAGAGATGCTGTCCAGAAGCACAGGGCTTTCCCGGACAAGCGATTTACTAAACGCCTTAATGACACACGTTACCCCTTCCCCGCTGACGTGGTTAAGGGTTGGGCTCAGTGTCCCAAGGTGGATCCTCCAGTCTCTAGACTGGCGGCCAGATCCGTAGTAGCAGTGGCTGACGGTGCATCGCTCAAGGATGCCACGGACAGGCAGATAGAGCTCCTACTGAAATCCATCTATGAAGCCATAGGCGCGTCTTTTGCCCCAGCCTTTGCAGCAGTGTGGGCACTCCAGGCTATCTCAGCTTGTCTGTCTGAGATTAATGCGGTCACCCGTACCGCTGCGCCACAAGTAACATCTTTGACTTCTCAGGCGTCAGTATTTGCATCCTACGCCATGAATGCTGTCCTGGACTCGGCTAGCCGTACAGGGGTAGCATCCGCCAATTCTGTGGCAGTACGCAGAGCCATGTGGCTACGCGAATGGAAGGCAGACTCTGCTTCCAAAAAGTTCTTGACCGGTTTGCCTTTTTCTGGCGACCGACTGTTTGGCGAGCGATTGGATGAAATTATTAAGCAATCCAAGGGAAAGGACTCGTCCTTACCCCAACCCAAACCAAACAGACCTCAGCAACGGAAAGTTCAAGCGAGGTTTCGGTCCTTTCGGCCCTCAGCCAGATCCCAACCCTCCTCGTCCAACAGGCCACAGAAGAGCCAGAGGAACTCTTCTGCATGGCGGTCTAAGTCACGTCCTCCAAAGACCACCGGAGGCACAGTCTCCAAGGCGGCCTCCTCATGACTTTCGGCCGCCCCAAACCGCATCCTCGGTCGGTGGCAGGCTCTCCCGCTTTTGCGACGCCTGGTGGCCACATGTCCAAGACCGATGGGTGAGAGACATTCTGTCTCACGGTTACAGGATAGAGTTCAGTTCTCGTCCTCCGACTCGTTTTTTTCAGAACATCTCCGCCCCCGAGCGGACCGTTGCGCTTTTTCAGGCGGTGGACACTCTGAAAACAGAAGGAGTGGTGATCCCCGTTCCCCTTCAGGAACGCGGTCGCGGTTTTTACTCCAATCTGTTCGTGGTGCCAAAAAAGGACGGCTCATTCCGTCCCGTTTTGGACCTCAAATTGCTCAACAGACATGTGACAACCAGGCGGTTTCGCATGGAATCCCTCCGATCTGTCATCGCTTCGATGTCCCAAGGAGACTTCCTAGCATCAATCGACATCAAAGATGCCTATCTCCATGTGCCGATCGCTCAAGAGCATCAACGCTTCCTGCATTTCGCCATCGGGGACGAACACCTTCAGTTTGTGGCACTGCCTTTCGGCCTGGCGACAGCCCCACGGGTCTTCACCAAGGTCATGGCATCTGTCGTAGCGATCCTACACTCTCAGGGCCACTCGGTGATCCCTTACCTAGACGATCTCCTAGTCAAGGCACCCTCATGGGTGGCTTGTCAACACAGTCTGACCGTTGCTCTGGAGACTCTCCAGAGGTTCGGGTGGATCATCAATTTTCCAAAGTCAAAATTGTCTCCGACCCAGTCACTGACGTACCTCGGGATGGAGTTTCATACTCTCTCAGCGATGGTCAAGCTGCCGCTGGACAAACAGCGGTCGCTGCAGACAGGGGTGCAATCCCTTCTTCGGGCCCAGTCGTACCCCTTGAGGCGCCTCATGCACTTCCTGGGGAAGATGGTGGCAGCAATGGAGGCAGTTCCATTTGCGCAATTTCATCTGCGTCCTCTCCAATGGGACATTCTCCGCAAATGGGACAAGAGGCCGACGTCCTTAGACAGGAACGTCTCTCTGTCTCTGGAAGCCAAGACCTCGCTTCAGTGGTGGCTTCTCCCCACTTCTCTGTCGAAAGGGAAATCCTTTCTGCCCCCATCCTGGGCTGTGGTCACGACGGACGCGAGCCTGTCAGGATGGGGAGCGGTTTTTCTCCACCACCAGGCTCAGGGAACCTGGACTCCGACAGAGTCCTCCCTTCAGATCAATGTTCTGGAGATAAGGGCAGTGTATCTAGCCCTCAAGGCGTTCCATCGGTGGCTCGAGGGCAGGCAGATCCGCATACAGTCGGACAACGCCACGGCGGTTGCGTACATCAACCACCAGGGCGGCACTCGCAGTCGTCAAGCCTTCCAAGAAGTCCGGCGGATTCTGCTGTGGGCAGAGGCCACAGCCTCCACCATCTCCGCGGTTCACATTCCGGGCGTAGAAAACTGGGAAGCAGACTTCCTCAGTCGCCAGGGCATGGACGCGGGGGAATGGTCTCTCCACCCGGACGTGTTTCAAGAGATCTGTTGCCGCTGGGGAACGCCGGACGTCGATCTCATGGCGTCTCGGCACAACAACAAGGTCCCGGCATTCATGGCACGGTCTCAGGACCACAGAGCTCTGGCGGCGGGCGCCTTAGTTCAGGATTGGTCGCAGTTTCAACTGCCTTATGTATTCCCTCCTCTGGCAATGCTGCCCAGAGTGTTGCGCAAGATCAGGTCCGACTGCCGCCGCGCCATCCTCGTCGCTCCAGATTGGCCGAGGCGGTCGTGGTACCCGGATCTGTGGCATCTCACGGTGGGGCAACCGTGGGCGCTCTCAGACCGACCAGACTTGCTATCTCAAGGGCCATTTTTCCATCTGAATTCTGCGGCCCTCAACCTGACTGTGTGGCCATTGAGTCCTGGCTCTTAGCGTCCTCAGGGTTGTCTCAAGATGTCATTGCCACTATGAGACAGGCCAGGAAACCAACGTCAGCCAAGATCTATCACAGAACTTGGAGGATCTTCTTAGCCTGGTGCTCTGAGAGGGGGTTCATCCCCTGGCCGTTTGCCTTACCCAGGTTTCTTTCCTTCCTTCAATCCGGATTGGACAAGGGTTTGTCTCTCGGCTCTCTCAAAGGTCAAGTCTCGGCGCTTTCCGTGTTTTTTCAAAAGCGTCTAGCCAGGCTTCCGCAGGTCCGCACGTTCCTGCAGGGAGTTTGCCACATAGTCCCACCTTACAAGCGTCCGCTGGAACCCTGGGATCTCAACATGGTTCTACGGGCTCTTCAAAAACCACCTTTCTTTGTCGCTCTATTGGCAGACCCAGACAATTGGGTGTATAGGCTATGCCTCCGGAGGCCGCACAAAGTATTACACTCAAAAGTGTTAAGCCCCTCCCCTTCTGCCTATACACCCCCCGTGCTCCCACGGGCTCCTCAGTTTTTATGCTTTGTGCGAAGGAGGCAGACATGCACGCACAGCTCCACAGATTGGTCAGCAGCAGCTGCTGACCATGTCGGATGGAAGAAAAGTGGGCCCATATAGGGCCCCCAGCATGCTCCCTTCTCACCCCACTCTTGTCGGCGGTGTTGTTAAGGTTGAGGTATCCATTGCGGGTACGGAGGCTGGAGCCCACATGCTGTTTTCCTTCCCCATCCCCCTCAGGGCTCTGGGCGAAGTGGGATCCTATCGGTCTCCAGGCACTGAGACCGTGCTTCATCCACAACTCCTGTGGAGCCTGCTGGATAGGAGCCGGGTACCGTTCAGGGACATGGCCCTGCTACTTGAAGGTACTCTGTATCCCTGTGGGGACCGCGCACGGCAACACCTCAGCTTTGCTGGGTGTGCTAGTGCACCGGGGACCGCGGCGCTGACCGGGTTAAACTGTGCCATTACACACTCAGCGTCGCTGAGTGTGTTTATATGTAGGGGCTACCGCGCTAACCGCCGCTGCCATGGGAAACTGCGGCGCGGCTGGGACTTGTAGTTCGCCGGGGACTTCGGCGCCGGCCACGCTTTTACGGCGGCCAACGCTTATACTCGAGTCCCCGGCTTTCTTGCGGCCTAGTTTCCTTTTCTCCCGCCCTCAGCCCTGACAGGCAGGGGAAGGGCGGGACGCTGCACAGAACGAGCAGCACTGAGGGCTGGAGTATGATTTCCATTCTCCACCCCCCTCACTGTGCACAGTGCAGGCTCCAGCTCCCGCACTTTCTCGGCCACGCCCACGGCTCCCTCCTCTCGTCAGGACGCCGCAGCCATTCCTGTCAGCTCCTCCGACGCTGCAGAGAGGGACAAACCCTGGGAGACCCAGACACGGTCTCTGGTGGCCTCACAACCGCTTTAAAGCGGGTGGTATGCAGCACCTGTTGGTGCTAGCCCCATGGTGCTGTAGTGTATTGATACATTATTTGTTTATAGTATACTCTTTCACTGTATGAGCACAGTTCATTCTGGCTATATACCCTATTGTGTTACTCAGGGAAAACCATAGCATGGCGCCCACAAAGGCAAGGGTGCCAAAACACAGGCTTATTATGCTGCCTGCGCCGATTGTACGACCCAGCTGCCGGCAGGTCCCACTGACCCTCATTGTGTGCAATGTTCGGGCCCCTGTGGCACTTCTTCAGCCAGAGCCTCTGCTAAGAGGGGCCCAGGGGGAGCCACCTGTTGACACTGTCCAGGTGACGGGGACAGAGTTTGCAAAACTCTCTGAGACTATGGCTAAGATACTAGAAGCCTTGCAGTCCAGGCCGGTATCTCAGCACAGGGACTCTGTTGAATCATTGTTCCCTGGCCCACCTCAGCTGGACCAACAATGTCCTCCTGGGGTGTCTCATACATCCCAGGCTGAGGGTTCTGACTTAGACCCCAGCCCCAGACCGAATAAGCGGGCTCGCTTAGATTTTCCCTCGACATCATATGGTTCAGGGTCTCAGCGGGGGGAATCTCTGGTTGATGATGCGGACACAGCTGATCAGGATTCTGATCCTGAGGGCGCTCTCAATCTTGATAGTCCGGACGGGGACGCCATAGTGAACGATCTTATTGCGTCCATCAATCAAATGCTGGATATTTCTCCCTCAGCTCCTCCGGCGGAGGAGTCAGCTTCTCTTACACCGAGTATGTTTCTAGACCACTCTGATTTCAGAGAGGCAGTCCAGAATCACCATGCTTGTCCAGATAAGCGTTTTTTCTAAGCGCCTTAAGGATACACGTTATCCTTTTCCCCCTGACGTGGTTAAAGGTTGGACTCAGTGTCCCAAAGTGGATCCTCCAATCTCCAGACTGGCTGCTAGATCCATACTTGCAGTGGAAGATGGGGCCTCGCTCACAGATGCCACTGACAGGCAGATGGAGCTCTGGTTGAAATCCATCTATGAAGCTATCGGAGCTTCTTTTGCCCCAGCATTCGCAGCCGTATGGGCGCTACAAGCTATCTCAGCAGGTCAAGCGCAAATTGAAGCAGCCACATGCACGTCCGCGCCACAAGTGGCATCCATTACCACCCAGATCTCGGCATTTGCGTCTTACGCTATTAATGCTGTCCTGGACTCTGCGAGCCGTACGGCGGTTGCGGCCGCCAATTCGGTGGTACTCCGCAGGGCCTTGTGGCTACGGGAATGGAAGGCAGATTCTGCTTCCAAAAAAGCGCTTAACCAGTTTGCCAATTTCTGGCGACAGGCTGTTTGGCGAGCGTTTGGATGAAATCATCAAACAATCCAAGGGAAAGGATACATCCTTACCCCAGCCCAAACAGAACATACCCCAACAGAGGAGAGGGCAGTCGAGGTTTCGGTCCTTTCGGGGCGAGGGCAGGTCCCAATCTCCTCGTCCAAAAGGTCTCAGAAAGAACAAAGGAACTCTGATGCATGGCGGTCTAAGTCACGTCCTAACAAGACCACCGGAGGCGCCGCTAACAAAGCGGCTTCCTCATGACTTTCGACCTCCTCTAGCAGCATCCTCGGTCGGTGGCAGGCTCTCCCGCTTTTGCGACACCTGGCTGCCACAAATAAAAGACCGTTGGGTGAGAGACATTCTGTCTCACGGTTACAAGATAGAGTTCACTTCTCATCCCCCGACTCGATTCTTCAGGTCATCCCCGCCTCCCGAGCGAGCCGAGGCTCATCTGCAGGCGCTGCGCACTCTGAAGGTAGAAGGAGTGGTGATCCCTGTTCCTCTCCAGCAACAGAGCCACGGTTTTTACTCCAACTTGTTTGTAGTCCCAAAGAAGGACGGGTCTTTCCGCCCGGTCCTGGACCTGAAACTGCTCAACAAACACGTAAAAGCCAGACGGTTCAGGATGGAATCCCTCCGCTCCGTCATCGCTTCAATGTCCCAAGGAGATTTCCTTGCATCGATCGATATCAAAGATGCTTATCTCCACGTACCGATTGCTCCAGAACACCAGCGCTTCTTGCGCTTCGCCATAGGAAACGAACACCTGCAGTTCGTGGCACTGCCGTTCGACCTGGCAACAGCCCCACGGGTTTTTACCAAGGTTATGGCTACTGTAGTAGCGCTCCTACACTCGCAGGGTTACTCGGTGATCCCGTACTTAGACGATCTGCTAATCAAGGCACCTCTCAAGAGGCATGCCAACGCAGCCTCGACGCTACCCTGGAGACTCTCCAGGGTTTCGGGTGGATCATCAATTTTCCAAAGTCAAATCTGACACCGGCCCAATCACTGACGTATCTTGGCATGGAGTTTCATACCCTCTCAGCGATAGTGAAGCTTCCGCTGATCAAGCAGCAGTCACTACAGAAAGGGGTACAATCTCTCCTTCAAGGCCACTCACACCCCTTGAGGCGCTTCATGCACTTCCTGGGGAAGATGGTGGCAGCAATGGAGGCAGTCCCTTTCGCGCAGTTTCACCTGCGTCCCCTGCAATGGGACATCCTACGCAAATGGGACAGGTAGTCGACGTCCCTCGACAGGACCGTCTCCCTCTCTCAGGCGACCAAAGCTTCCCTTCGGTGGTGGCTTCTTCCCACTTCATTATCGAAGGGGAAATCCTTCCTACCCCCATCCTGGGAAGTAGTCACGACGGACACGAGTCTGTCAGGGTGGGGAGCGGTTTTTCTCCACCACAGGGCTCAGGGTACGTGGACCCAGCAAGAGTCCTCGCTTCAGATCAATGTTCTGGAAATACGGGCAGTGTATCTTGCCCTGAAAGAGTTCCAGCAGTGGCTGGAAGGCAAGCAGATCCGAATTCAGTCGGACAATTCCACAGCGGTGGCATACATCAACCACCAAGGCGGCACACGCAGCCGGCAAGCCTTCCAGGAAGTCCGGCGGATTTTGATGTGGGTGGAAGCCACGGCCTCCACCATATCCGCAGTTCACATCCCAGGCGTGGAAAACTGGGAAGCAGATTATCTCAGTCGCCAGGGCATGGACGCAGGGGAATGGTCCCTTCACCCGGACGTGTTTCAGGAGATCTGTTGCCACTGGGGGGTGCCGGACGTCGACCTCATGGCGTCCCGGCACAACAACAAGGTACCAATGTTCATGGCACGGTCTCAAGATCCCAGAACTATGGCGGCAGACGCCTTAGTTCAGGATTGGTCGCAGCTTCAGCTCCCTTATGTGTTTCCTCCTCTGGCACTGTTGCCCAGAGTGTTACGCAAGATCAGGGCCGACTGCCGCCGAGCCATCCTCGTCGCTCCAGACTGGCCGAGGAGGTCGTGGTACCCGGATCTGTGGCATCTCACGGTCGGCCAACCGTGGGCACTACCAGACCGACCAGACTTGCTATCTCAAGGGCCGTTTTTCCATCTGAATTCTGCAGCCCTCAACCTGACTGTGTGGCCATTGAGTCCTGGATCCTAGCGTCTCCAGGGTTATCTCAAGACGTCATTGCCACTATGAGACAGGCTAGGAAACCAGCGTCCGCCAAGATCTATCACAGGACGTGGAAAATTTTTCTGTCGTGGTGCTCTGCTCAGGGTTTTTCTCCCTGGCCATTTGCATTACCTACTTTTCTGTCCTTACTTCAATCTGGACTGGAAAAGGGTTTGTCGCTCGGCTCCCTTAAGGGACAAGTCTCAGCGCTCTCTGTGTTTTTCCAGAAGCGCCTAGCCAGACTTCCACGGGTACGCACGTTCCTGCAGGGGGTTTGTCACATCGTTCCTCCTTACAAGAGGCTGTTAGAACCCTGGGATCTAAACAGGGTGCTGATGGTTCTTCAGAAACCACCATTCGAGCCAATGAGAGATATTTCCCTCTCACGACTTTCGCAGAAAGTGGTTTTTCTAGTAGCAGTCACTTCCCTTCGGAGAGTGTCTGAGCTAGCAGCGTTGTCGTGCCAAGCCCCTTTCCTGGTGTTTCACCAGGACAAGGTGGGTCTATGTCCGGTTCCGGAATTTCTCCCTAAGGTGGTATCCCCCTTTCATCTCAATCAGGATATTTCCTTACCTTCTTTTTATCCTCATCCAGTTCACCAATGTGAAAAGGATTTGCACTTGTTAGATTTGGTGAGAGCACTCAGACTCTACATTTCTCGTACGGCGCCTCTGCGCCGCTCGGATGCACTCTTTGTCCTTGTCGCTGGCCAGCGTAAAGGGTCACAGGCTTCCAAATCAACCCTGGCTCGGTGGATCAAGGAGCCATTTATCGAAGCTTACCGTTCGGCTGGGCTTCCGGTTCCCTCAGGGCTGAAGGCCCATTCTACCAGAGCCGTGGGCGCGTCCTGGGCTTGAGGCACCAGGCTACGGCTCAGCAGGTGTGTCAGGCGGCTACCTGGTCGAGTCTGCACACTTTCACGAAACACTATCAGGTGCATGCCTATGCTTCGGCAGATGCCAGCCTAGGTAGGCGAGTCCTTCAGGCGGCGGTTGCCCACCTATAAGAGGGGGCCGTTGTTTCAGCTCTTTTTATCGAGGTATTCTTTTACCCACCCAGGGACTGCTTTTGGACGTCCCAATTGTCTGGGTCTCCCAATGGAGCGACAAAGAAGAAGGGAATTTTGTTTACTTACCGTAAATTCCTTTTCTTCTAGCTCCAATTGGGAGACCCAGCACCCGCCCCTGTTCCCTTCGGGCTGTTGTTTTTTTGTGTACACATGTTGTTCATGTTGAATTGTTCTTTTGGTTCATGGTCTCAGTTCTCCGAACATCCTTCGGATTGAATTTACCTTAGACCAATTTATAAGTTTTCTCCTTCCTGCTTTGGCACCAAAACTGATGGGCCCGTGATGCACGGGAGGGTGTATAGGCATAGGGGAGGGGTTACACTTTTTAAAGTGTAATACTTTGTGTGGCCTCCGGAGGCAGTAGCTATACACCCAATTGTCTGGGTCTCCCAATAGGAGCTAGAAGAAAAGGAATTTACGGTAAGTAAACAAAATTCCCTTCTTTGCTTCCATAGGATCTTAATCTCGTCCTATCGGCTCTGACGAAGCCCCCCTGCTTCCTTACAGTCCATGTCACTTAAATAATCCATCCCTGAAACCAACTTCCAGACCCCTCCACATCAGCAAGTCGGGTTGGTAACATCTAGGCCCTATCTTAGTTCCACCATTACTCAGCTTTCAAGGATACGGTATCCTGAATCCTGCCCCTCCTTGCCTCCTGATAGTAAATCATGATTTTCATAATTCAAATGGGATGGGTATTCCATCCTTTTTTGTTAGTCCAAAAGATCAGGACGTGGAGGGGGCATTGCCTGGCTGTTAGTAGTTTCCTTATGGAATATTTGTATGCAGAAGAGGCTGGTCCAGTTTGTTTTCTTTCAGGGTAATAGCTAAGAGCTCTAAACTTCTAAATCCACTTGGTGGGTCGATCAGAGAAGCCAATTCTTCGCCTACTGGGCTCGTGGTAGGTATGTGCCTGCAGGTCTGATGCTCACCACACAAGGGCAATGACATCACCTGGGCTGCAAGATCGTATGTCACCATTGAGCAGTTTGTAAGCCACAGGGCCACATGGTCTTCACTTTCCACTTGCTATAAGCACTATAGGTTGGCCTTATCCTTACTGGCTTCACCTGGGGAGATCGGTTCTGTAATCTGTAGTTCCCCCCCCTTAGAATATTCCTTGTTCTCTGTAATTCTCTCGTGGTGCTGGAAAAATATGTAATTACTTACCGGTAAGGCTAAGTTCACACATCCTGTGTTTTCAATCCGTCAGGTCCGTCAGCAACGGATCAGTCATTTTCAAGATGTCAACTGATGCAACTGATGTGTTTTTCACAGGATTCCTTTCACAGGAATCCTGTGAAAAAACGGATCAGTTGCGTCCGTTACATCCGCTGTGCGTCCGTTTTTTGACGGATCAGTCATGATCCGTCTGTGTTTGGGACAGCCCAGTGGGCGTGCCAAGCATGCTGGGCATGCTCAGTAGAGCATGACGGAATCCTGCGCTGGATTCCGTTGTAAGACGGATTACGACGGAATCCAGCACCATAGACATGCATTACAAGCTTGACGGATGGCGACGGATTCCTGCGCGGCGCGTTAATTTTGACGGCCCGAAAAACGTTACATTCTGCGTTGCTACCCGCTCGGCGGTCAGTCAAAAACGACGGACCGCGACGCAGCGGATGCAACGCAGGGTCATCAGTCGCAATCCGTCGCTAATAGAAGTCTATGGGGAAATACAGGATTCCTGCAAAATATTTTGCAGGTTACCGTAATTCCCCAAGGCGACGGATTGTGACTGATGCAAAACACAGGATGTGTGAACTTAGCCTAATGTGTTTTTTCTAAACCCATGACAGCACCCTTATATTCCCTCCCTGCATGTGGATAAATTGGCAGTATTTTAGCTACACGTGGTTCATGTTGGTGCTGGTTATGTTATAACATTGTTTCTTCCTGAGGTCCTTTCATGCTCTGTAACCAACTGATGCGGGGAGAGGTGCCGTCCCTTTTTATTCTGGAGGATTCCTGTCCTTGAAGGGCGGACCCTCTCTCGTGGTGCTGTCATGGGTGCTGGAAAAAACACATTACCGGTAAGTAATTACGTATTTCATAGATGAGGCCCCATTTACTTTTGCAGTGTCTATAGGCAACCAGAACGATCTTACTGTGAGGCAATTCTCATAGATGAGGCCCTAGTTACTTTTGCAGTGGATATAGGCAACCAGACCGATCTTCAGGGGGCTTTACACGCTGTGTTCGCACCCACCCCCGTCGTTTGTGCGTCACAGGGCAAATCGCTGCCCGTGGCGCACAATATCGCTAGTACCCGTCACACTACTTACCTTTCTAACGATGTCACTGTGGGCGACGAACTGCCTCTTTTCTAAGGGGGCGTCACAGCGACGTCACACAGCAGGCATCCAATAGAAGCTGAGAGGCAGAGAGCAGCCGCATGAAAGTCACGCCCACCTCATTGCCGGAGGACGCAGGTACGGTGTTGTTCCTTGTTCCCGGGGTGTCACACGTAGCGATGTGCTGCCTCAGGAATGATGAACAACCTGCGTCCAAAATCAGCAACGATATTTGGCCAATGGACGACGTGTCAACAATCAACGATTTGGTGAGTATTTTGCATCGTTAGCGGTCGCTCGTACGTGTCACACACGATGTCGCTAACGAAGCCGGATGTGCGTCACAAATTTTGTGACGCCAACGTCATCTCGTTAGCGATGTTGTTGCGTGTAAAACGGCCTTTACTGTGAGGTGATTCTCCTAAATGAGGCCCCAGTTACTTTTGCAATGGCTATAGGCAACCAGAATGATCTTACTGTGAGGCAATTCTCCTACATGAGGCCCCAGTTACTTTAGTAGTGTCTATAGGCAACCAGAATGATCTTACTGTGAGGCAATTCTCCTACATGAGGCCCCAGTTACTTTAGTAGTGTCTATAGGCAACCAGAATGATTTTACTGTGAGGCGATTCTCCTACATGAGGCCCCAGTTACTTTAGTAGTGTCTATAGGCAACCAGAATGATCTTACTGTGAGGCAATTCTCCTACATGAGGCCCCAGTTACTTTAGTAGTGTCTATAGGCAACCAGAATGATCTTACTGTGAGGCGATTCTCCTACATGAGGCCCCAGTTACTTTAGTAGTGTCTCGTACGTGTCACACACGATGTCGCTAACGAAGCCGGATGTGCGTCACAAATTTTGTGACGCCAACGACATCTCGTTAGCGATGTTGTTGCGTGTAAAACGGCCTTTACTGTGAGGTGATTCTCCTAAATGAGGCCCCAGTTACTTTTGCAATGGCTATAGGCAACCAGAATGATCTTACTGTGAGGCAATTCTCCTACATGAGGCCCCAGTTACTTTAGTAGTGTCTATAGGCAACCACAATGATCTTACTGTGAGGCAATTCTCCTACATGAGGCCCCAGTTACTTTAGTAGTGTCTATAGGCAACCAGAATGATCTTACTGTGAGGCGATTCTCCTACATGAGGCCCCAGTTACTTTAGTAGTGTCTATAGGCAACCAGAATGATCTTACTGTGAGGCAATTCTCCTACATGAGGCCCCAGTTACTTTAGTAGTGTCTATAGGCAACCAGAATGATCTTACTGTGAGGCGATTCTCCTACATGAGGCCCCAGTTACTTTAGTAGTGTCTATAGGCAACCAGAATGATCTTACTGTGAGGCAATTCTCCTACATGAGGCCCCAGTTACTTTAGTAGTGTCTATAGGCAACCAGAATGATCTTACTGTGAGGCAATTCTCCTACATGAGGCCCCAGTTACTTTTGCAGTGGCTATAGGCAAGCAGACCGATCTTACTGTGAGGCGATTCTCCTACAGTGCTGACCAAAAGTATTAGCACCCCTGCAATTCTGTCAGATAATACTCAGTTTCTTCTTGAAAATGATTGCAATCACAAATTCTTTGGTATTATCTTCATTTATTTTGCTTGCAATGAAAAAACACAAGAGAATGAAACAAAACTCAAATCATTGATCATTTCACACAAAACTCCAAAAATGGGCCAGACAAAAGTATTGGCACCCTTAGGGGTACTTTGCACACTACAACATCGCAAGCCGATGCTTGCGATGTCAAGCGCGATAGTCGCCGCCCTCGTCGCAGCAGCGATATCTTGTGATAGCTGCCGTAGCGAACATTATCGCTACAGCAGCTTCACATGGACTCACCTACCCTGCGACGTCGCTCTGGCCGGCGACCCGCCTCCTTACTAAGGGGGCGGGTCGTGCGGCGTCACACGGCAGGCGGCCAATAGAAGCAGAGGGGCGGAGATGAGCGAGATGTAAACATCCCGCCCACCTCCTTCCTTCCGCATAGCCGGCATGAGCCGCAGGACGCAGGTAGGAGATGTTCCTCGCTCCTGCGGCTTCACACAGAGCGATGTGTGCTGCTGGAGGAACAACATCATACCGTCGCTGCCGCGCAATTATGAAAATGACCGACACTACACAGATGATACGATTACGACGCTTTTGCGATCGTTAATCGTATCAAAAAGGATTTACACACCACGATATCGACTGTGACGCCGGAAGTGCGTCACTTTCGATTTGACCCCACCGACATCGCAGCTGTGATGTCGTAGTGTGCAAAGTACCCCTCAGCCTAATACATGGTTGCACAACCTTTAGCCAAAATATCTGTGAACAACCGCTTCCGGAAACCATCAATGAGTTTCTTACAATGCTCTGCTGGAATTTTAGACCATTCTTCTTTGGCAAACTGCTCCAGGTCCCTGAGATTTGAAGGGGGCCTTCTCCAAACTGCCATTGTGAGATCTCTACACGGGTGTTCTATGGGGTTCAGGTCTGGACTCATTGCTTGGCACTTTAGTAGTCTCCAGTGCTTTCTCTCAAACCATTTTCTAGTGCTTTTTGAAGTGTGTTTTGGGTCATTGTCCTGCTGGAAGACCCATGACCTCTGAGGGAGACCCAGCTTTATCACACTGGGCCCTACATTATGCTGCAAAATTTGTTGGTAGTCTTCAGACTTCATAATGCCATGCACACGGTCAAGCAGTCCAGTGCCAGAGGCAGCAAAGCAACCTCAAAACATCAGGGAACCTCCACCATGTTTGACTGTAGGGACCGTGCTCTTTTCTGTGAATGCCTCTTTTTTTTTTTTTTCCTGTAAACTCTATGTTGATGGCTTTTCCCAAAAAGCTCTACTTTTGTCTCATCTGACCAGAGAACATTCTTCCAAAACGTTTTAGGCTTTCTCAGGTAAGTTTTGGCAAATTCCAGCCTGGCTTTTTTATGTCTCTGGGTAAGAAGTGGGGTCTTCCTGGGTATCCTACCATACAGCCCCTTTTCATTCAGACGCCGACGGATAGTACAGGTTGACACTGTTGTACCCTCAGACTGCAGGGCAGCTTGAACTTGTTTGGATGTTAGTCGAGGTTCTTTATCCACCATCCGCACAATCTAGCGTTGAAATCTCTCGTCAATTTTTCTTTTCCTTCCACATCTAGGGAGGTTAGTCACAGTGCCATGGGATTTACACTTCTTGATGACACTGCGCTCTCTAGACACAGGAACTTTCAGGTCTTTGGAGATGGACTTTTAGCTTGAGATTGCTCATGCTTCCTCACAATTTGGAGTCTCAAGTCCTCAGACAGTCCTTTGGTCTTCTTTCTTTTCTCCATGCTCAATGTGGTGCACACAAGGACACAGGACAGAGGTTGAGTCAACTTTAATCCATGTCAACCGGCTGCAAATGTGATTTAGTTATTGCCAACACCTGTTAGGTGCCACAGGTAAGTTACAGGGGCTGTTATTACACAAATTGGAGAAGCATCACATGATTTTTCAAACAGTGCCAATACTTTTGTCCACCCCTTTTTTATGTTTGGTGTGGAATTGTATCCAATTTTTTTTTTTTTTTCATTGAAGACAAATTAAATGAAGATAATACCAAAGAATTTGTGATTGCAATCATTTTCAAGACTAAACTGAGTATTATCTGACAGAATTGCAGGGGTGTCAATACTTTTGGCCAGCACTGTAAATGAAGCCCCTATTATTTTTGCAGTGGCTATAGGCAACCAGAAAGATTTTACTGTGAAGCAATTGTCATAGATGAGGCCCTAGTTACTTCTACAGTAGCTATAGGTAACCAGAATGATCTTACTGGGAGGTGATTTTCATAAATGAGGTCTGAGTTAATTTTGCAGTGGATATAGGCAACCAGAACAATCTTACTGTGAGGCGATTTCTTTGTCGCTCCATTGGGAGACCCAGACAATTGGGTGTATAGCTTCTGCCTCCGGAGGCCACACAAAGTATTACACTTTAAAAAGTGTAACCCCTCCCCTCTGCCTATACACCCTCCCGTGCATCACGGGCCCATCAGTTTTTCGCTTTGTGTTGAAGGAGGCAGACACATCCACGCAAGCTCCACATTTTAGTCAGCAGCAGCTGCTGACTTTATCGGATGGAAGAAAAGATGGCCCCTAACAGGGCCCCCGGCATGCTCCCTTCTCACCCCACTCTGGTCGGCGGTGCTGTTAAGGTTGAGGTACCCATTGCGGGTACAAAGGCGGGAGCCACATGCTGTTTTCCTTCCCCATCCCTTAGGGGCTCTGGGAGAAGTGGGATCCTAACCGGTCACCATGCACTGGGACCGGGCTCCCTCCGCAGCCCCTAGGGGAATCTGACGGACAGGAGCCGGGTATCATCAGGGACAGGCCCTGCTTCTCTGAGGTACTCTGTGTCCCCTTGGGGACGGCGCATAGAGCGCCTGTGTGCGGCGGCTGCTGTGTGTTTGGTATCGCCGGGACTACCGCGCTGACCGCGCCTGTTTGCCGGCCGCGTTACTAACTTTAGTCCCCGGCTTCTGCGGCCTAGTACCGCATACTCCCGCCCCCGGACCTGTCACTCAGGGGTAAGGGCGGGACGCTAGACTGGACGTCAGCGGTGAGGGCTGGAGCATACTTAGGTATCCTGCTCCCCCCTCACTGAGCACTGTGGGGCACCAGATTCCCGCACTTTCTGAGGCACGCCCACGGCCCCCTCCTCCTCTGAGAACGCTGGCAGCCATTGCTATCAGCACTTCTGCCGGTGGAGAACTTCAGACGAGCTCCACAGCTCTGGGAGGCCCAGGCAGGGAATCTGGTGGACACACAACCGCTGAGGGCGGTCGGTAAGCCGCACCTGTTACCAGGTGCTGGCCCCCCCCGGGTGCCGAAGTGTGTATATATATATCCATATATTGTATACATTTGCTCTGTTCGGCCGCATTATTTGTTTTTGGCTATATACCCTCACTGATTGCTCTAAGAGGAGACAACAGCATGTCGTCCGCAAAAAGCAAGGGTGCCAAGGCACAGGCTTATTTTGCAACCTGTACCTCTTGTGCGGCTATGTTACCTGCAGGTTCCACCTACCCTCATTGTGTGCAATGCTCGGCCCCTGTGACACTCACTCAGCCGGAGCCTCAGCCACTGGTGGGACCCTCGGCCCAGGTAGAACCACCGGCTACCACTGTCCAGGTGGCAGGGACAGAGTTTGCAGTGTTGGCTGAGAAACTTTCTGAGTCACTTTCACAATCCATGGCTCAGTCTATGGATAGATGGTCTGCTAAGATACTAGAAGCCTTGCAGTCCAGACCGGTAACACAGGCCCCGGGCACTGTTGAATCATTGCCCCCAGGCCCCCCTCGGTCGGCGCAGCAAAGTGCTCCTGGGGTGACTCCTAGGTCCCACGGTGAGGACTCCGACACGGACCGCAGTCCCAGACCGGCTAAGCGGGCTCGCTGGGAGCTTCCCTCGACTTCATCACACTGCTCAGGGTCTCAGCATGAGGACTTTCTGGAGGATGAAGCGGAGGTGGCAGATCAGGGCTCTGATCCTGACGCTGCTCTCAACCTTGATACACCTGAAGGGGACGCCATAGTAAATGACCTTATAGCGTCCATCAACCAGGTGCTAGAACTTTCTCCTCCAACTCCACCGATTGAGGAGTCAGCTTCTCAGCAGGAGAAATTCCACTTTAGGTTTCCCAAACGTACACGGAGTGCGTTCTTCGATCACTCCAACTTCAGAGATACAGTCCAGAAACACCGAGCATTTCCGGACAAGCGCTTTACTAAGCGCCTTAATGACACACGTTACCCCTTCCCCACTGACGTAGTTAAGGGTTGGGCTCAGTGTCCCAAGGTGGATCCTCCAGTCTCTAGACTGGCGGCTAGATCCATAGTAGCAGTGGCAATGGTTCATCGCTCAAGGATGCCACTGACAGGCAAATAGAGCTCCTGATGAAATCCATATATGAAGCCATAGGCGCGTCTTTTGCTCCGGCATTCGCAGCCGTATGGGCACTCCAAGCTATCTCAGCTTGTCTGTCTGAGATTAATGCAGTCACACGTGCCTCTACTCCGCAGGTCGTGTCTTTAACCTCTCAGGCGTCGGCTTTTTCGTCCTATGCCATGAACGCCGTCCTGGACTCTGCGAGCCGTACAGCGGTAGCATCCGCCAATTCAGTGGCAGTTCGCAGGGCCATGTGGCTACGCGAATGGAAGGCAGACTCTGCTTCCAAGAAGTTGTTAACCGGTTTGCCATTTTCTGGCGACCGTCTGTTTGGCGAACAACTGGATGAAATTATTAAACAATCCAAGGGAAAGGACTCGTCCTTACCCCAGTCCAAACCAAACAGACCTCAGCAACGGAAGATACAACCGAGGTTTCGGTCCTTTCGGCCCTCAGCCAGGTCTCAATTCTCCACGTCCAACAGGCCACAGAAGGGCCAGAGGAACTCTGGTTCATGGAGGTCTAAGTCACGTCCTAAAAAGACCGCCGGAGGAACCGCCCCCAAGGCGGCCTCATCATGACTTTCGGCCTCCCCAAACCGCATCCTCGGTCGGTGGCAGGCTCTCCCGCTTTTGCGACGCCTGGTTGCCACATGTCCAAGACCGATGGGTGAGAGACATTCTGTCTCACGGTTACAGGATAGAGCTCAGCTCTCGTCCTCCGACTCGTTTCTTCAGAACATCTCCGCCCCCAGAGCGAGCCGATGCTCTCTTTCAGGCGGTGAACACTCTGAAGGCAGAAGGAGTGGTGATCCCTGTTCCCCTTCAAGAATGTGGTCGCGGTTTTTACTCCAACTTGTTTGTGGTGCCAAAAAAGGACGGATCATTCCGTCCCGTTCTGGACCTCAAACTGCTCAACAAACACGTGAAAACCAGACGGTTCCGGATGGAATCTCTCCGCTCCGTCATCGCCTCGATGTCCCAAGGAGACTTCCTAGCATCAATCGACATCAGGGATGCTTATCTCCACGTGCCGATTGCACCAGAGCATCAACGCTTCCTGCGTTTCGCCATCGGAGACGAACACCTTCAGTTCGTGGCACTGCCTTTCGGCCTGGCGACAGCCCCACGGGTCTTCACCAAGGTCATGGCAGCAGTGGTGGCAGTCCTACACTCTCAGGGACACTCGGTGATCCCTTACTTAGACGATCTTCTAGTCAAGGCACCCTCCCGGGTGGCATGCCAACACAGCCTGAACACTGCTCTGGAGACTCTCCAGAGGTTCGGGTGGATCATCAATTTCCCAAAGTCAAAATTGACACCGACCCAATCGCTAACTTACCTCGGGATGGAGTTTCATACTCTCTCAGCGATAGTGAAGCTCCCGCTGGACAAACAGCGTTCACTACAGACAGGAGTGCAATCTCTCCTTCGAGCCCAGTCACACCCCTTGAGGCGGCTCATGCACTTCCTAGGGAAGATGGTGGCAGCAATGGAGGCAGTTCCATTTGCGCAGTTTCATCTGCGTCCACTCCAATGGGACATTCTCCGCAAATGGGACAGGAGGTTGACGTCCCTCGACAGGAACGTCTCTCTTTCCCGGGCAGCCAAAGCCTCTCTTCAGTGGTGGCTTCTTCCCACTTCTCTGTCGAAAGGAAAATCCTTCCTGCCCCCATCCTGGGCCGTGGTCACGACGGACGCGAGTCTGTCAGGGTGGGGAGCGGTCTTCCTCCACCACAGGGCTCAGGGAACCTGGACTCAGACAGAGTCCTCCCTTCAGATCAATGTTCTGGAGATAAGGGCAGTGTATCTAGCCTTAAAGGCGTTCCAGCTGTGGCTGGAAGGCAGGCAGATCCGAATTCAGTCGGACAACGCCACGGCGGTGGCGTACATCAACCACCAAGGCGGCACACGCAGTCGTCAAGCCTTCCAAGAAGTTCGGCGGATTCTGCTGTGGGTGGAAGCCACAGCCTCCACCATCTCCGCAGTTCACATCCCAGGCGTAGAAAACTGGGAAGCAGACTTTCTCAGTCGCCAGGGCATGGACGCAGGGGAATGGTCTCTTCACCTGGACGTGTTTCAAGAGATCTGTTGCCGCTGGGGAACGCCGGACGTCGACCTCATGGCGTCTCGGCACAACAACAAGGTCCCGGCATTCATGGCACGGTCTCAAGATCACAGAGCTCTGGCGGCAGACGCATTAGTTCAGGATTGGTCGCAGTTTCGACTGCCTTATGTATTTCCCCCTCTGGCACTGCTGCCCAGAGTGTTACGCAAGATCAGGTCCGACTGCCACCGCGCCATCCTCATCGCCCCAGACTGGCCGAGGAGGTCGTGGTACCTGGATCTGTGGCATCTCACGGTGGGTCAACCATGGGCACTACCAGACCGACCAGACTTGCTGTCTCAAGGGCCTTTTTTCCATCTGAATTCTGCGGCCCTCAACCTGACTGTGTGGCCATTGAGTCCTAGATCCTAGCGTCTTCAGGGTTATCTCAAGAGGTCATTGCCACTATGAGACAGGCCAGGAAACCAACGTCCGCCAAGATCTACCACAGGACTTGGAGGATCTTCTAATCCTGGTGCTCTGATCAGGGTTTTACTCCCTGGCCGTTTGCCTTGCCCACTTTTCTGTCTTTCCCTTCAATCCGGAATGGACAAGGGTTTGTCTCTCGGCTCTCTCAAGGGACAGGTATCGGCGCTTTCCGTGTTTTTTCAAAAGCGTCTAGCCAGGCTTCCGCGAGTACGCACGTTCCTGCAGGGGGTTTGCCACATAGTCCCACCTTACAAGCGTCCGCTAGAACCCTGGGATCTTAACAGGGTGCTAACGGCTCTTCAGAAACCACCTTTCGAGCCGATGAGGGATGTTTCTCTTTCACGCCTTTCGCAGAAGGTGGTCTTCCTAGTGGCAGTCACATCACTTCGTAGAGTGTCTGAGCTAGCAGCGCTGTCATGCAAAGCCCCCTTCCTAGTGTTTCACCAGGATAAGGTGGTTCTGCGTCCGGTCCCGGACTTTCTCCCTAAGGTGGTATCCCCTTTTCATCTCAATCAGGATATCCCCTTACCTTCTTTTTGTCCCAATCCAGTTCACCAATGTGAAAAGGATTTGCACTTGTTAGATCTCGTGAGAGCACTCCGACTCTACATTTCTCGTACGGCGCCCCTGCGCCGTTCTGATGCGCTCTTTGTCCTTGTCGCTGGCCAGCGTAAGGGGTCGCAGGCTTCCAAGTCAACCTTGGCTCGGTGGATCAAGGAACCGATTCTTGAAGCCTACCGTTCTTCTGGGCTTCCGGTTCCTTCAGGGCTGAAAGCCCATTCTACCAGAGCCGTGGGAGCGTCCTGGGCCTTGCGGCACCAGGCTACGGCTCAGCAGGTGTGTCAGGCAGCTACCTGGTCGAGTCTGCACACTTTCACGAAACACTATCAGGTGCATGTCTATGCTTCGGCAGATGCCAGCCTAGGTAGGCGAGTCCTTCAGGCGGCGGTTGCCCACCTGTAGGAGGGGGCCGTTTTACGGCTCTTTTTATCGAGGTATTCTTTTACCCACCCAGGGACTGCTTTTGGACGTCCCAATTGTCTGGGTCTCCCAATGGAGCGACAAAGAAGAAGGGAATTTTGTTTACTTACCGTAAATTCCTTTTCTTCTAGCTCCTATTGGGAGACCCAGCACCCGCCCCTGTTCCCTTCGGGCTGTTGTTCTTTTGTGTACACATGTTGTTCATGTTGAATTGTTCTTTTGGTTCATGGTTTCAGTTCTCCGAACATCCTTCGGATTGAATTTACCTTAGACCAATTTATAAGTTTCCTCCTTCCTGCTTTGGCACCAAAACTGATGGGCCCGTGATGCACGGGAGGGTGTATAGGCAGAGGGGAGGGGTTACACTTTTTAAAGTGTAATACTTTGTGTGGCCTCCGGAGGCATAGCCTATACACCCAATTGTCTGGGTCTCCCAATAGGAGCTAGAAGAAAAGGAATTTACGGTAAGTAAACAAAATTCCCTTTTTTCATAAATGAAGCCCCAGTTACTTTTGTAGTGGCTATAGGCAACCAGAACGATCTTGCGATGAGGCCGTAGTTATGCCTGTAGTGGCTATAGGCAACCAGAACAATCTTACTGTGAGGTAATTCTCATAAATGAGGCCCCAGTTACGTTTGTAGTGGCTGTAGGCAACCAAAATTATCTTACTGTGAGGCAATTGTCATAGATGAGGTCTCAGTTTCTTCTTCACTGGTTGTTGACAGCTGTTGCTATAGTTACAGACTTTAGAGCGAGTTATCAGGTTGTTCCACCTTAGCGACTAGCCATCATCAGCATCTAATAGCGGTGGATGGAGTGGAGCTTCACCCGCAGCCGTAATCCTATTAAATGCTGCTGTCAATCTCAGACAGCGATATTTAACCTGTGCCGAGAGGAGGGCGCATCATTCCATGCTCCCATTGGCGCATGCGCGACACGATAGCGTGATGTCAATGAGTTGCCATGACATGCTGAGTCTGCTGATGAGCCTTGTGCTTGTCATGACTAGTTGCCTTTGAAATCTAGCATTGAGCTGGTGTTCATTGGACACTGTGGTTTTCGTTATACATAGCGGTGCTCATGCACTGCTATGTATAGTACAAGGATTAATAAATACAATATAAATTAAAAAAAACTAAAGTTCAAACCCTCTTTTTTTTTTTCCGCCATCAAAAATGAAGAAAGAAAACAAGAACACCCCCCCCCCCACACACACACATTCATTTGGATCACTGCTTTCGTAAAAGTCCGATCTATCAAAGTATAAAACACATTAGTCCAGTTGGTAAACGATGTAACAACAAAACAAACCAAAATGCCAAAAGTTTTTCTCTTATTGCAACAACACAAGAAAGTCTAACAGGCGGTCAAAACACTGCGGCAAACTCCCAATGGTGTCCATAAAAACACTGGCCTGAGGCGCAATAAACGAGTCCCCACATGACTCCATGTACCGAAAATTGAAACAGGAAAATGGTGACACAAGCAAATATTTTTTTTATTTTTAAAATTTCAAAATCTTTTTTTCACCACTTACCATATTTTTTGGATTATGAGACGAAAAATAAAAAAAAGTTATGGCTCTGTGTATTTTATGAACGGGACACTTAAGTATTTAATAAAGGTTGTCTAGTAGTTGGTGACCCCTAAAATCTTTTTCTCCTTGACAAACATTAATGGAAGCTAATTTCTCAGCTGGAAAACTCTTCATTTTACTCTTGAGACGAGACCTTAAAACTAATTCAGACTAAACCAAACTCTGAATATTAATTCAGACCCCAGAGTAGACTTCTAAAATGAAAGGTCTAGTCTGGGTCGTTGCTTGCCGGTCTCTTACAGTAGTCCTGCCGGATGTCCCCCAGCATTGCACATGTATATTTTGGACTACGGTTCCCCAGTTGGGTTTTCCTATTCCTACAGTTTTGAGCCTTCCTTGAATTTTGTGTCTTTTGCAGATATGAGAAGGAACAAGCCATCATCCAGGAGGAACTGGCCCGTATTGCTAAGCGAGAGCGCGAGGCAGCCCAGGAGCAGTACAGCTCTGCCGTCCTCCGGGAGAAGAACTACACGAACCAGGAGCGCAGGAGGGCCGAACAACTGGTGAGTGACAACTGTGCCCTGTGCAGTGAGTTGGTGGCATCATATAAAGGGTATCTCTGATATTAGACCTCTATGCATCAGCTGCCGTATTGTGTAGTGAAATGGATTCTCCCATCTTCTAACGTTATGACATATCACTTTCTAATTATGTGGGGCCGACCTCTGGGACCCCTACTGTTCCTGGTTTTTATTTAGGGCAGTGCCTACTCCTATTTTTTCTGACTTCCTGCCATGTTGTTAGGGTGAACTGTTAACCAGGGTTCAGTCGTTGCCTTCTGCCTACCCTAATTAATGAGGATCAAGTGCATGCTTGAAAAATGACATATACACAGTCAGATGTTCATCTTTCCTCGATCGAGGTTGGCCCAAAAACAGACTGATTAATTCCAAGAACATGCCCTTATATAACCTAGAAAAGGGGTATGGTCGGCTCTACAGTGGGCATGCCCGGATCTGTCCATTGATCAGTGGGTTTAACAATGTGTAAAGCGGGTTTACACGCAATGACATCACTAACGAGATGTCGTTGGGGTCACGGAATTCGTGACGCACATCCGGCCTCGTTAGCGACGTCGTTGCGTGGGAAACGCACGAACGACCGTTAATGATCAAAATTACTCACCTAATCGTTGATCGTTGACACGTCGTTCTAATCCCAAATGTCGTTGCTGTTGCAGGGCACAGGTTGTTCGTCGTTCCCGAGGCAGCACACATCGCTACGTGTGACACCGCAGGAACATCACCGTACCTGCGGCCACCCGCAATGAGGAAGGGAGGAGGTGGGCGGGATGTTCGTCCCGCTTATCTCCGCCCCTCTGCTTCTATTGGGCGGCTGCTTAGTGACGCCGCTGTGACGCCGCACGAACCGCCCCCTTAGAAAGGAGGCGGTTCACCGGCCACAGTGACGTCGCTAGGCAGGTAAGTATGTGTGACGGGTCCGAGCGATGTTGTGCACCATGGGCAGCGATTTGCCAGTGACGCACAAACAATGGGGGCGGGTGCTTTCACCAGCCTTTAGTCCATGAGCTGATTGGTGGGCATCATCGTAGGCGCGTCTTTGATGTCATCTTGGCGGATCTGTGGTGATGCTGATAGGCGGGTCTATGATGTTATGTGGGTGGATCTGTGGTCATGCTGATGGGTGGGTCTATGATGTTATGTGGGCGGATCTGTGGTCATGCTGATGGGTGGGTCTATGATGTTATGTGGGTGGATCTGTGGTCATGCTGATGGGTGGGTCTATGATGTTATCTGGGCGGATCTGTGGTGATCTGATGGGTGGGTCTATGATGTCATCTGGCCGGATCTGTAGTGATGCTGATGGGTGGGTCTTTGATGTCATCTGGGCGGATCTGTGGTGATGCTGATGGGTGGGTCTATGACGTCATCGGGGTGGATCTGTGGTGATGCTGATGGGCGGGTCTATGATGTCATCTGGGCGGATCAGCGGTGATGTTGATGGGTGGGTCCATGATGTCATCGGAGCAGATCAGCGGTGATGTTGATGGGCGGGTCCATGATGTCATCGGGGCAGATCAGCGGTGATGTTGATGTTCGGGTCCATGATGTCATCGGGGCAGATCAGCGGTGATGTTGATGGGTGGGTCCATGATGTCATCGGGGCAGATCAGCGGGGATGTTGATGGGCGGGTCCATGATGTCATCTGGACCATCTTCTATATCTCTGAAGACTGGTTTATGTATAGAAAATTGATTTCATTGACCACACTTCCCACTGTCCTCCTATGTCCAGAGGTTAATTAAGTATTTGATCCAATGACTCTCCTCCACAATGGAAGGTGCTGTTTTTGGCTGCACAGGCGGTGGCTGGGCCACTGTTAACCAGAGGAAAAATAGGAATAAACCTCTTCATCCTCAGGATTGATTGTGGTCTCAGCAATAAACTATCACTTTGGAAGATGAGATATCATTTGCAACCATTTGTTATTGCTGCAGTGCATCTAAAACAGAAAAAAAATTAGGTATCGTATTTTTTGGATTATAAGACGCAATTTTCCTTCCAAAAATTTGAGAGAAAAAGGAGGTGTGCATCTTATAATCCCAATGTAGCTTACCCGGGGTGGGGGGGGGGGGGTGTGGAGCAGGGTTACAGGAGGCAGGGGCAATACTGCTGGGGCTGCGGGTGTCTGTGTTTCTGGGGCTGCAGGCGTCTGTGTTTCTGGGGCTGTGGGCGTCTTTGTTTCTGGGGCTGCGGGCGTCTGTGTTTCTGGGGCGGCGTGCGCAGTGTTTCTGGGGCGGCGGGCACTCTGTGGCTGGGGCTGTGGTAGCTGGGCCTGCAGCAGCTGTGCTGCTGTGGCTGCAGCAGCTGTGCTACTGGGGCTGCAGCAGCTGTGCTACTGGGGCTGCAGCGGCTGTGCTACTGGGGCTGCGGACGGTGAGGGTTTCAAATAATGGCACCTGGAGTTGACGCGTGCACAGATGGAGCTCTCGGCTCAAGATCTCATCTGCACATGCGCCCTTTCCGGACCATTGATCTCCCAGCATCGGACTTAAGGAAAATGGTGCCCGGAGGTGGCGCGTGCAGGGATGAGATCTCAGCTTTTCATTGAGCCAATAGCTCAATCTGCGCAAGCGCCGTCACCGGGTGCCATTTCTTTGATACCTGCACCACCAACAGCATCTGGGACACCCACCGCATCGGGACACTGGGATAGCCACTGGCACACTCGCCGCACCACTACTTGCAGCATCGCCCTGCTCCACCACCGCTCCTGCATCCTGTGACCCCACCCGGTAAGAGACCACCGGATTATAGGACAGACCCCGTTTTTTTTCCACCCTTTTTTTTTTTCCCTCTAAATTTGGGGTGCGTCTTATAATCCAGTATGTCTCATAAACTGAAAGATGCGGTATTTATGCAAACACACTTGAATGTCTCCTAACGTTTTGTGTATACAGCTCCTATGCAGACCTATGTGTCTCCATGATAACAGACTACAGATAAAGCCAGTGTAGTCTGGTCCTGCACGCACACCACATTGCATTAGTCTGCTACATTTTTCGATTGCTCATTGTCCGATTGCTATCTCTCCCAACTCCCCCATACACATGGACTTTCGGCTCGGTCCCGTGTTCATGTGTCTCCTGTGGGGTTGGGGGAGAAAGCGGCTGATGAACACCGCTGGCAGCCGCTTATCTCTGCTGACATCTGCACTATAGATGACCGGCCGTTCTTCGGGCTGACTTTAACCTGATGTGAAGGATATCTTTTATTTTATATGGTGCACATTGCGCAAGTGTGATTTAGTGTCAGTACCTCCTGTCAACCACAAGGTGTCCCCACTGAGCTCTGTGTGTTTACGAGGACACCTGCTGGCTATAATAAAAATTACATTTTTTTTTTATTTTTTTTTATGTATTTTTATTTTTTGTGACTTGGGAGAATTGACTTTCATTTCTTCTTCGCTCTTGACACTACCGCCACTGCATTTATTGAACTTTTTCTTATTCGTGATAGCACCACCTACTCCACCCTCCATTCAATTGGCTGTAACGCACAATTACGGATGAACTATCTCATCTGTAAGTTCTTCTTTCACAATTTACGCTGACAAATATCTGTCTTCCTTTGTTTTCTGATTTGGGGCCAATGTCAGTCTCCGCTCCAGAAGGCATAAATATTGTAAAAGGATTTAGCGCCGGCCGGGACGAGCGCCGCTCCGGTAAATGCTTCATTTTATTCAGATTTGTAATTGCAGCAGCCTCCGGGCCGTGCGAGATATTACCATGCAGCCTCTGTGCTGCGTCCCCTTGTTGATTGGGTCTCTCCATCATTACTCTGCTCCTTGGATTTATTATAAAGACAAACACGCCAGGGCGGTGACAAGCTGAATTACGGTATGATCAATCCCCGATGGCCTCAGCTCTGTGTTACAGTAATAAATATCTGCATGGGTGGAGGTGGGGGGGATTCCAGCCTCGGCTTTGCTCCGGGGGATATGTTAAATAAATCTTTATTTTTATATAGCGCTAACATATTCCGCAGCGCTTTACATACATCAGGAACGCTGTCCCCATTGGGGCTCACAATCTAAATTCCCTATCTGTATGTCTTTGGAGTGTGGGAGGAAATTGGAGAACCGGGAGGAAACCCACGCAAACACGGGGAGAACATACAAACTCCTTGCAGATGGTGTCCTTGGTGGGATTCGAACCCAGGACCCCAGCGCTGCAAGACTGCAGTGCTAACCACTGAGCCACCACAAGACTGCAGTGCTAACCACTGAGCCACCACAAGACTGTAGTGCTAACCACTGAGCCACCACAAGACTGCAGTGCTAACCACTGAGCCGCCACAAGACTGCAGTGCTAACCACTGAGCCGCCGTGCCGCCTGACAGATGTTCTCCTATGTATGCGCGCATCTATAGCATGGGGCAGCAGCTGTGAAACTACAACTCCCAGCCAACACCTTTCTATGAATGCCGGGGTTGGAGATAACTCTGATCCCGCACGTTTACCCTCATAGGTGCAGTGATTGTTAGACCGACGTCCTTTTCTATATTGTATTTGTATTTTATGACGTTCTGTAGAAAAGCTTTTTCCAAAAAAGAATCATGCCGACATTCCCAGATCCGCGCCCTCGCTTTGTCATGTCACCAGTAACCTGCCAGGAAGGGGACACCCGGAGCGCCGCTTCCACCAAGGACGTCCACCGCTTCCTGCCTGTCACCGCCTCCCCTCCCCCCTCCAACCTTGATCTGAAAAATTAATTGCCGCTGGTAGAGATAATCTTATTCCTTTCTTAAATGTTATTAGCCTTCATGTAATTATCACTTACCCTCGCTTGTCTAGCTGGAATTATACAGCGTCAGATGCCCGGATGGCGGCGCCGGCTGTGTTAATACATATTTCTCACCTGTCTTGTCTCGGTGACCCACATTGTAGCAGCAGCTGGGGGAGGCTGAGCCCTGCAACTGTATTATATTTTTTTTTTTTTCTTGCTACAATTCCTTTGACATGATTAATATTTACATGGATGAGCGGTGGATGATCACGTCATCATCCGAGGAGGTAGAAATAGAATGATATTTCTATCTATGTAAGCGTTTATTTATGTACATATCTATCTGATATCTGTCTCTGTCTTTCTTATAACTGTTTATATCCACGCCTTGGCCTGCCTGTCTGCTTGCCTCTCGGTCTGCATGCCTGCCTATGCCTTGGTTTGGCCCGCCCGCGCCTCAGTGGTCTGCCCTTTTGGCCCGCCGCGCCTCAGTGGTCTGCCCTTTTGTCCTGCCGCACCTCGGTGGTCTGCCCTTTTTGGCCCGCCCGCGCCTTGGTGGTCTGCCCTTTTTGGCCCGCCCGCGCCTCGGTGGTCTGCCCTTTTTGGCCCGCCGCGCCTCGGTGGTCTGCCCTTTTTGGATCGCCGCGCCTCGGTGGTCTGCCCTTTTTGGCCCGCCGCGCCTCGGTGGTCTGCCCTTTTGGCCCGCCCGCTCCTCGGTGTAAGTGCCTGGATGTGCCCTCCCGCCCGCCCGCCCGCGCCTCGGTCTGCCCGCTCCTCGGTCTGCCCTCCCTGCCCGCCCGCGCCTCGGTCTGCCCTCCCTGCCCGCCCGCGCCTCGGTCTGCCCTCCCTGCCCGCCCGCGCCTTGGTCTGCCCTCCCTGCCCGCCCGCGCCTCAGTCTGCTCTCCCTGCCCGCCCGCGCCTCGGTCTGCCCTCCCCGCCTCGGTGGCCTGCCCTTTTGGCCCGCCGCGCCTCGGTGGCCCTTCGTTTGCCCCCTCTGTCATCTGGGCATCGTAGAGGGGCTTGTCTTTCTTAGTACCCCAGTATATTGCCCACCTGAGCAGCTCACATACCGCTGGAATTGATGCCTCCACATCTGATGGTGATATTAGATGGGGCATTCGGAGTCTGGGCAGTGGGACAATCCCTGGGGGGCTATAACGGCCGCCATACTAGTTTTCCCCATGCACAGATATAACTTAATTAAGGCAGAATAAACTTTTTAACTGACGGGCAGAGGACGAGTCAAGGACTTATATTTCCTGGGATTTTGTGATATTCGCTGTTCGTCGCCCAATCATACTTTCTGGAAAACAAAAAAAAAAGTCCTTTCATCATCAAGCATTGGCAGTGCCGCAGTCTTCATTCTGATGTGACTGTAAATTTTTGGAAGTAATTCTCGCAAACGTTGAGTCGCTTGAAATCCAGTCTTTTTAATTGCGGTAATTGCTTTCCTGTCGGTACCGGCGCTGCGGACGGTAACCGCACTATTGAAGTGCATCATGATTAAAAAGAAGCTGCGAGCGAGTCTAATCAGGGAGGTTCTGAGATGTACACACGCAGGATTAGGCCCTTTGAAATCGGGCTCAGTAATGTATTTCCAGCTGGTTGAGCTGACAGTGCTTTCCCTTTTGAAGATAGATCTTATCCGGAAATGTATCTACCTAATAGAACAATGAAATTAATTCTGGGAGATGAGGCCTCGTGTGGGATTTGTGGAGGAGCTAATAGGATTGTGGACCAGCGCTGGGTGGTTATCTCTAGGAGTTTAATCCCGAAACGGATAAACGCTTTCTTAGATTTACACTGGAAAATATATAAAATAAAATTCAATGACAACGCCAACTTTAAAAAAAAAAAAAAAAAAAAATTATGTATTTATACTTTTTTTTTTTTTTTCCAATGAATAAGTCCAACTTCAGGGATTAACAAACGATACAATTGTTGGGGAGATTAGAGAAAGCATGAGGGTTCGTCAAGTGTGGATGTGGGCATTCTCGAGGGGGCAGCGAAGTGCGAGCGCTTCAAATGCATGATGGGAAACCATTGTTACAAAAAAGTGGTCTGCATACTGCCATCTACTATAGAAAAGCTTCTATCTGACCTGTTACTTTCTCTGTCTTGACTTATAGTATGTGGTTTATCCTGTACTAATCCTCATGCTCCTCTCCCTCCACTCCCTCATGTCCGTCTCACCTGTCAGCATAAGAAGTCTTTGGTCACCGCAGAGTGCTGCCAATCTCTGTTTTTCTTCAATTTGAATACATTACATTACTTATCCTGTACTGATCCTGAGTTACATCCTGTATTATACTCCAGAGCTGCACTCACTATTCTGCTGGTGGAGTCACTGTGTACATACATTACATTACTTATCCTGTACTGATCCGGAGTAACATCCTGTATTATACTCCAGAGCTGCACTCACTATTCTGCTGGTGCAGTCACTGTGTACATACATTACATTACTTATCCTGTACTGATCCGGAGTAACATCCTGTATTATACTCCAGAGCTGCACTCACTATTCTGCTGGGGCAGTCACTGTGTACATACATTACATTACTTATCCTGTACTGATCCTGAGTTGCATCCTGTTTTATACTCCAGAGCTGCACTCACTATCCTGCTGGTGGAGTCACTGTGTACATACATTACATTACTTATCCTGTACTGATCCGGAGTAACATCCTGTATTATACCCCAGAGCTGCACTCACTATTCTGCTGGTGGAGTCACTGTGTACATACATTACATTACTTATCCTGTACTGATCCGGAGTAACATCCTGTATTATACCCCAGAGCTGCACTCACTATTCTGCTGGTGCAGTCACTGTGTACATACATTACTTATCCTGTACTCATCCTGAGTTACATCCTGTATTATACTCCAGAGCTGCACTCACTATTCTGCTGGTGCAGTCACTGTGTACATACATTACATTACTTATCCTGTACTGATCCGGAGTAACATCCTGTATTATACTCCAGGGCTGCACTCACTATTCTGCTGGGGCAGTCATTGTGTACGTACAGTCATATGAGAAAGTTTGGGCACCCCCATTAATGGTAACCTTTTTTCTTTATAACAATTTGGGTTTTTTCAGCAGCTATTTCAGTTTCATATATCTAATAACTGATGGACTCAGTAATATTTCTGGATTGAAATGAGGTTTATTGAACTAACAGAAAATGTGCAATCCGCATTTAAACAAAATTTGACCGGTGCAAAAGTATGGGCACCTCAACATAAAAGTGACATTAATATTTTGTAGATCCTCCTTTTGCAAAAATCACAGCCTCTAGTCGCTTCCTGTAGCTTTTAATGAGTTCCTGGATTCTGGATGAATGTATATTGAACATTCCTGTTTACAAAACAATTCCAGTTCAGTTAAGTTTGATGGTCGCCGAGCATGGACCGCCCGCTTCAAATCATCCCACAGATGTTCAATGATATTCAAGTCTGGGGACTGGGATGGCCATTCCAGAACATTGTAATTGTTCCTCTGCATGAATGCCTGAGTGGATTTGGAGCAGTGTTTTGGATCATTATCTTGCTGAAATATCCATCCCCTGCGTAACTTCAACTTCGTCACTGATTCTTGCACATTATTGTCAAGAATCTGCTGACACTGAGTTGAATCCATGCGACCCTCAACTTTAACAAGATTCCCGGTGTCTGCATTGGCCACACAGCCCCAAAGCATGATGGAACCTCCACCAAATTTTACTGTGGGTAGCAAGTGCTTTTCTTGGAATGACGTGTTTTTTTGCATCCATGCATAACGCCTTTATGTATGACCAAACAACTCAATCTTTGTTTCATCAGTCCACAGGACCTTCTTCCAAAATGTAACTGGCTTGTCCAAATGTGCTTTTGCATACCTCAGGCGACTCTGTTTGTGGCGAGCTTGCAGAAACGGCTTCTTTCGCATCACTCTCCCATACAGCTTCTCCTTGTGCAGCGTGCGCTGTATTGTTGACCGATGCACATTGACACCATCTGCAGCAAGATGATGCTGCAGGTCTTTGGAGGTGGTCTGTGGATTGTCCTTGACTGTTCTCACCATTCTTCTTCTCTGCCTTTCTGATATTTTTCTTGGCCTGCCACTTCTGGGCTTAACAAGAACTGTACCTGTGTTCTTCCATTTCCTTACTATGTTCCTCACAGTGGAAACTGACAGTTTAAATCTCTGAGACAACTTTTTGTGTCCTTCCCCTGAACAACTATGTTGAATAGTCTTTGTTTTCAGATCATTTGAGAGTTGTTTTGAGGAGCCCATGATGCCACTCTTCATAGGAGATTCAAATAGGAGAACAACTTGCAAGTGGCCACCTTAAATACCTTTTCTCATGATTGGATACACCCGCCTATGAAGTTCAAAGCTCAATGAGGTTACAAAACCAATTTAGTGCTTTAGTAAGTCAGTAAAAAGTAGTTAGGAGTGTTCAAATCAAGAAATTGATAAGGGTGCCCATACTTTTGCACCGGTCAAATTTTGTTTAAATGCGGATTGCACATTTTCTGTTAGTACAATAAATCTCATTTCAATCCAGAAATATTTACTGAGTCCATCAGTTATTAGATATATGAAACTGAAATAGCTGCTGCAAAAACCCTAAACCCTAAAAAGGTTAACATTAATAGGAGTGCCCAAACCTTTTCATATGACTGTATGTACACAATGACTGCACCAGCAGAATACTGAGTGCAGCTCTGGAGTATAATACAGGATGCCGCTCAGGATCAGTACAGGATAAGTAATGTAATGTATGTACACAGTGACTGCACCAGCAGAATAGTGAGTGCAGCTCTGGGGTATAATACAGGATGTTACTCCGGATCAGTACAGGATAAGTAATGTAATGTATGTACACAGTAACTGCACCAGCAGTGCCCAAACTTTTTCATATGACTGTACATTACGTTACTTATCCTGTACTGATCCTGAGTTACTCCTATATTATACTCCAGAGCTGCACTCACTATTCTGCTGGTGCAGTCACTGTGTACATACATTACATTACTTATCCTGTACTGATCCCGAGCTCCATCCTGTATTATACTCCAGAGCTGCACTCACTATTCTGCTGGGGTCACAGTATGGCACAGTCACTGTGTACATACTGTACATTATTTATGGGTTATTCAATAGATCTGAATGTTGCATTAATTCTCTCTTTCATCACTAAATACTTGCTGAGTGTTCATATTCATTATTACCATCGCTAATTATCAGCTTATATATTAGCACCCCCTCACCCTGTACTTTTTATTTGGGGCGTGAATCAGCTGCTGGCGATAAATGTACAAACAGGAGAATGAAGGTAACAGAAGAAAGTTATGAAAATACAAAAATAAAATGATGTAAATCTAATTCTTGTGCTGTAAATTCTGCCGCTAAAAGGGAGATGTTTGAAGAGGTGGATTTACTGCTTCTGGGCCGGGAGCTGGAATCAGGAGCATCCTGCGGCCTGAAAAACGTCCAAAGCTGATACATTTACGAGGCCGAATCGGGCAGAACGTAATAGACTGAAACAAGGGTTTAATGAATCTTCCCAGACCCCGGATCTGGCCACCAGCAGCTTTCTCTGCATAGATTTATATGGACAGAACCAAATAAATGTCCAAAGTTTCCAGGGAGGAGCTCAGGATTTGCATGAGGAGCTAATTCTGTGCCAACTTACAACCCAACACGACTTAAAATTCAATGTGTACTCCCATCTCGATTTACAGTCTGGTGGCCAGGACATAATGACCGGTCCGCTACAGCGTAGGCCACCGCCCTAGTGTTGATCAGCGCCCTAGTGTTGGCCGCCCCCAGTGTATTCTGCCGCCCCCAGTGTATATGCCGCCGCCCCCAGTGTATATGCCGCCGCCCCCAGTGTATATTCCGTCGCCCCCAGTGTATATTCCGTCGCCCCCAGTGTATATTCCGTCGCCCCTAGTGTAGGCCACCGCCCCTAGTGTATTGTAGACCTCACCCCCCTAGTGTAGGCCTTCTTCCCCCCCCCCCCCCAGTGTAGGCCATTCTCACCCAGTGTAGGCCCCCCCCCCACCCTGCTGTAGGACCTCTTCCCCCCCCCCCCCAGCATAGGCCTTCTCCCCCCCCCCCCTACTGTAGACCTTCCTCCCCCCCTAGTGTAGGCCTTCTTCCCCCCCCCAGCGTAGGCCTTCTTTCCCCCCTAGCGTAGGCCTTCTCCCCCCCCCACCAAGTGTAGGCCTTCTTCTCCCCCCAGTGTACACCTCCCCCCCCCCCGTGTACACCTTCCTTTCCCCCCTAGTGTAGGCCTTCCCCACCCCCTAGTGTAGGCCTTTCTCCCCACCCCCCTAGTGTAGGCCTCCCCCCCTAGTGTAGGCCTTTCCCCCCTTAGTGTAGGCCTCCTCCCCCCCAGTGTAGGCCTTCCCCCCCCTTAGTGTAGGCCTTTCCTTCTCAATGTAGGGCTTTCCTTCCCAATGTAGGCCTTCCCCCCCCCCCCCCTTATGGTAGGCCTTTCCCCCCCTTAGTGCAGGCCTTTCCTTCCCAATGTAGGCCTTTCCCCCCTAGTGCAGGCCTTCTCCCCTAGTGTGTGCCACTGCCCTAGTGTAGTCCATTTCTCTGTGTGACCACTGCAGATGATGACTGGCCGTCCTCAGCTGAAGCAATGTACCCCAGTAAACTGCAGACCATTGAAGTGATGGTATTGGATCAGCAGGGGACTTTTATTTATTTTTGCCCATTTTTTGACAACTCCAAAAACGATATATCTTGGCTCAGAATGCTGAACCCTAACAATTAAGTTGTTTTTCTGTAGACTGCCTCCAACGTTTTCCATTCCTGTGTTATGTGGCCAATCATAAGGTCTTTTGGACTTCTGTTGACGGGATTTCCAGTGATCAGTAATGATCTTATAAGAGAACATGGCCGTAAGTGTTCACTGAATGAACAGACCGTGCCACCACAGAGTCAGGGGAAGATGTGTGCAGCCAATTTGGATCACATTGCCCCCTATAAAGTGATAGACTGGTCATGTGAGGTCCATAAATAGTGATTGAGGTAGATTCTGGAAGCAAGTGCTCAATAGCGCCACCAGAGGGTCAACAGACCTTGCCGGGACACGTTCCATGGAGCCACGTTATCACATGGTGCACATCCAAATGAGGTCACCAGGGCCTGTAGGGATTTTTACAGCCTCCCTGGACCCCCCGCTCTTCCCGTGATGTCCAAAGGTTCAATGAAGTCAACGTGATGGCCTACAAGTATCAGACTCGTGGAGTAATGGTGGAATGTTTCTCCCCCTTCCTCCTCCTTTCCTATCCCAGCTCAGTTGCTTTGTGAAAGGCATTTGCAGCCACCTCGCAGTCCCGGTTCCCGCTTTTCTCCGGCTGTTATCTCCTCGCTCTGAAGGTTAATTTGCGTTTGGAGGGTTTGTGCAGATTTCAGCAGCTGATGTTCTTGCAGTGACTTTAATGGCTGGCGAAGCTCTGCAAACTTATTGCGGCACTTCCCTCCTTCCCCCCCCACGCTCCCCTCTCCCGTCGCGCTTAATGTTTTCCATCGTGCTTCTTTTTCTGAAAATAAAGCTTTTATTTTTCTTTTGAAGTCAGAAATTTTGTCCTGTCGGCTCAGATCCCGATTTTTCAAAGCCGAAGCATCCAACGTAGTTGTAAACCGCATAAAATGATAATGTCGCTTTCTTCACCGTAAGCAGATTCCGAGCTGGTAAGAAACGACTCCCCAACCTTCCAGATGTCAATTATCAACTTCCAGCCACCGAAAGATGAACTTTAGGGATGTTCGTGCCTAAAGGAATCGCCAATAAACAGATCTCCTAAATAAGACGTTCGGGATCAGAGCAAAAAATGAAATGCATAACACTCAATGCTTCTACCTTCACCTCTAAAGGCCCCGTCACACTAAGCAACATCGCTAGCAACATCGCTGCCAACGAACAACTTTTGTGACGTTGCTAGCGATGTTGCTGTGTGTGACATCCAGCAACAACCTGGCCCCTGCTGTGAGGTCGTTGGTTGCTGCTGAATGTCCTGGGCCATTTTTTAGTTGTTGCTGTCCCGCTGTGAAGCACAGATCGCTGTGTGTGACAGCGAGACAGCAACAACTAAATGTGCAGGCAGCAGGAGCCGGCTTCTGCAGAGGCTGGTAACCAATGTAAACATCGGGTAACCAAGAAGCCCTGTCCTTGGTTACCCGATATTTACCTTTGATACCAGCCTCAGCCGCTCTCACTGTCAGTGCCGCTCTCACTGTCAGTGCCGGCTCCTGCTCTGTAAACATGTAGCTGCAGGACACATCGGGTTAATTAACCCGATGTGTGCTGTAGCTTGGAGAGCAAGGAGCCAGCGCTAAGCATTGTGCGCTGCTCCCTGCTCTGTGCACATTAGCTGCAGCACACATCAGGTAATTAACCCGATGTGTGCTGTAACTAGGAGAGCAAGGAGCCAGCGCTAAGCAGTGTGCGCTGCTCCCTGCTCTGTGCACGTGTGGCTGGACACTGGTTGCTGGTGAGCTCACCAGCAACTCGTGTAGCCACGCTCCAGCGATCCCTGCCAGGTCAGGTTGCTGGTGGGATCGCTGGAGCGTCGCAGTGTGACAGCTCACCAGCAACCTCCTAGCAACTTACCAGCGATCCCTATCGTTGTTGGGATCGCTGGTAAGTTGCTTAGTGTGACTGGACCTTTAGGTTGGGTTGTTCCAATGACCACGAGTAACTAATGAAAGATTTCAGATCTTTTAATGATCAAGGGATCAAAATGGGTGAAAATGATCCTTTTGTTATTATAGTGACTGGTACGAGTGCTGAGATTCCAGGCAACTCTATTGGTTTTCACATTATTAGACTAATGTACAATATCTAATATAAGAAGCTGAGTATATGTGTGTGTGTGTGTGTGTGTGTGTGTGTCCGTGTGTCCGCTAAAGGAATCCGCACCGTCACATTTACAATCACAACATTTTGCACAGACGCCCCATGTGACTCAGGGAACATCATAGACTATGTTTTGATCGGAAAATTTAATCCCGCGCTTTACAGTTACACTCCAAAAATCCTGCCTCCATTAGAGTCAATGGAGCTGGAAGTCACAGGTTACTATTTGCAGCTCTGATTAGCTGCTATAGGAACGAAAGACATTCATAGTATAACAAGCTTATATCATCGTCGTTGATATGATATCAGTGGAGAAGGATAGAGACAGACAAAGAGACAGAGACAGACAGGGAAAGAGACAGAGAGATAGAGAGACGGGGAAAGAGACAGACCTGGGAAAGAGACAGACACACAGGGAAAGAGACAGACAGATGGGGAAAGAGACAGACCTGGGAAAGAGACACATACAGGCAGACGTGGCAAAGAGACAGACACACAGGCAGACCGGGAAAGGGACAGACAGACCGGTGAAAGAGCCAACCTGGGAAAGAGACAGACACACAGGCAGACAGGGAAAGAGATACAGAGAGACAGACAGACAAATAGACCGAGAGACAGAGACAGAAACAGATATAGAGAGACAGACATACACAAACAAACAGAGATAGAGAGAGACAGACTGATACAGAAAGATAGATACAGAGACATAGACAGACAGAGACTGGGAGAAAGACAGAGACAGTTACTATCCCGGCCATCGCCAGGTACTACAGCTAGTTGTTTATATAATTTCTCTATCTAATATCATCCTTTGCTTAAAAAATCACTCTGTAGGGGGTTTAAAATTTGATAGGAAGTTGTAAAGAGTTTATAGTTTCATTAATCAAAGAAGCCCAATCTAGAGAACAGGTGCAGCACAGGAGAAGTCTTGAAACAAGTTTGATAAGTGTAAAAAGATTGCTGCGAGTTTTTAGAAGAAGGGGAATGGATGAACTATATGGATAAAAGTATTGAGACACCTACACTTTATTCCTATATGAGTTCATATGAAATTGGTCCCACTTTGTAGCTAAAATCGCTTCTACCCTTCTTGGAAGGCTTTGTACAAGATTTTGAAGCGTGCTTGTTGGGCAAAAGATTAGGGCTCGTAATCTTTCTTGGTGTTGGATGAGGTTGAGGTCCGGGCTCTATATACCTAGTCATGTTCTTCTACACCAGACTCCTCTATTTATGGATCTTGTGCAGTGAGCACACTTAGGGAACAGAAAAGAGACCCAAACTGTGCTGAAGCTTTAAGATTTCCCTTCACTGGAATTAATGGGTTGAGGCCGACCCCTGATAACAGCCCATAGTATTACTACTCCTCCGCCAAACTGTACAGCGGGCACAATGCCGTCAGGAGGCACAATGCAGTCAGGGGGTTAACGTTCTCCTGACATTCACCAAACCTGGACTCATCCATCAGGAGCAACTAGAGCAGTGTGATCCATCACTGCACAGAACAGGTTTCCTCCAGAGTCCAGTGGTGACTGCTTTACACCACTCCATCTGACGCTTGGCATTATGCTTGGTGATGTACGGCTCAGCATTGTGCTTGGTGATGTATGGCTCAGCATTGTGCTTGGTGATGTATGGCTCAGCATTGTGCTTGGTGATGTATGGCTCAGCATTGTGCTTGGTGATGTACAGCTCGGCATTGTGCTTGATGTACGGCTCGGCATTGTGCTTGGTGATGTACGGCTCGGCATTGTGCTTGGTGATGTACGGCTCGGCATTGTGCTTGGTAATGTGGGCCTCTGCATTGTCCTTGGTGATGTATGGCTCGGCATTGTGCTTGGTGATGTATGGCTCGGCATTGTGCTTGGTGATGTACGGCTCGGCATTGTGCTTGGTGATGTACGGCTCGGCATTGTGCTTGGTGATGTACGGCTCGGCATTGTGCTTGGTGATGTACAGCTCGGCATTGTGCATGGTGATGTATGGCTCTGCATTGTGCTTTGTGATGTATGGCTCTGCATTGTGCTTTGTGATGTACGGCTCGGCATTGTGCTTGGTGATGTGGGGCTCGGCATTGTGCTTGGTGATGTGGGGCTCGGCATTGTGCTTGGTGATGTACGGCTCGGCATTGTGCTTGGTGATGGACGGCTCGGCATTGTGCTTGGTGATGTGGGGCTCGGCATTGTGCTTGGTGATGTACGGCTCGGCATTGTGCTTGGTGATGTACGGCTCGGCATTGTGCTTGGTGATGTACGGCTCGGCATTGTGCTTGGTGATGTACGGCTGCTGCTGATCGGCCATGAAGCTCCTGGCAGGCGCAGTGTTTGTGCTGATGTTAGCAGAGGAGGTCTGGACTCTGCAGTTATGGGGTCAGCGGAGTGTGGGTGATTTTTCTGTCCACTGCTCCTAAGCACTCGGCCCCCCGCTCTGTAACATTACGGGGTCTCCACTTCATCACTGAGTTGCTGCGGTTCCTTCTACTTCTCAGTAATATCACTCACAGGTAATGGGGAAAGAGTTTGGAGTAAGAAATGTCATAATCGGACTTGGTGTCCCGGTGGCTCCTATTATAGGACGCGCTGGTACCAGTGAGCGCTGCACCATTGGCCGTTCTGTCACATGTTCACAAAGGCAGATGACATGGCGGGGCTGGATGTTATACACAGTATGGGAGGAGCGGATGTTATACTCCTATGGGTGAAGGGCCGGAGGTTATACACAAGGGGTGAGGGCCTGGAGGTTATACACAAGGGGTGAGGGCCTGGAGGTTATACACAAGGGGTGAGGGCCTGGAGGTTATACACAAGGGGTGAGGGCCTGGAGGTTATACACAAGGGGTGAGGGCCTGGAGGTTATACACAAGGGGTGAGGGCCTGGAGGTTATACACAAGGGGTGAGGGCCTGGAGGTTATACACAAGGGGTGAGGGCCTGGAGGTTATACACAAGGGGTGAGGGCCTGGAGGTTATACACAAGGGGTGAGGGCCTGGAGGTTATACACAAGGGGTGAGGGCCTGGAGGTTATACACAAGGGGTGAGGGCCTGGAGGTTATACACAAGGGGTGAGGGCCTGGAGGTTATACACAAGGGGTGAGGGCCTGGAGGTTATACACAAGGGGTGGGGGCCTGGAGGTTATACACAAGGGGTGGGGGCCTGGAGGTTATACACAAGGGGTGGGGGCCTGGAGGTTATACACAAGGGGTGGGGGCCTGGAGGTTATACACAAGGGGTGGGGGCCTGGAGGTTATACACAAGGGGTGGGGGCCTGGAGGTTATACACAAGGGGTGGGGGCCTGGAGGTTATACACAAGGGGTGGGGGCCTGGAGGTTATACACAAGGGGTGGGGGCCTGGAGGTTATACACAAGGGGTGGGGGCCTGGAGGTTATACACAAGGGGTGGGGGCCTGGAGGTTATACACAAGGGGTGGGGGCCTGGAGGTTATACACAAGGGGTGGGGGCCTGGAGGTTATACACAAGGGGTGGGGGCCTGGAGGTTATACACAAGGGGTGGGGGCCTGGAGGTTATACACAAGGGGTGGGGGCCTGGAGGTTATACACAAGGGGTGGGGGCCTGGAGATTATACACAAGGGGTGGGGGCCCGGAGGTTCTACACAAGGGGTGGGGGCCCGGAGGTTCTACACAAGGGGTGGGGGCCCGGAGGTTCTACACAAGGGGTGAGGGCCCGGAGGTTCTACACAAGGGGTGAGGGCCCGGAGGTTATACACAAGGGGTGAGGGTCTGGAGGTTCTACACAAGGGGTGAGGGCCCGGAGGTTCTACACAAGGGGTGAGGGTCTGGAGGTTCTACACAAGGGGTGAGGGCCCGGAGGTTCTACACAAGGGGTGAGGGCCCGGAGGTTCTACACAAGGGGTGAGGGCCCGGAGGTTCTACACAAGGGGTGAGGGCCCGGAGGTTCTACACAAGGGGTGGGGGCCCGGAGGTTCTACACAAGGGGTGGGGGCCCGGAGGTTCTACACAAGGGGTGGGGGCCCGGAGGTTCTACACAAGGGGTGGGGGCCCGGAGGTTCTACACAAGGGGTGGGGGCCCGGAGGTTCTACACAAGGGGTGGGGGCCCGGAGGTTCTACACAAGGGGCCGGAGGTTATACACTGGATGGGGAGTGTTTATTATACACTGAGGGGAGAGAGGGTCTGGAGGTTATACACTGAGGGGAGAGAGGGGCTGGAGGTTAGACATCTGAGAAGGGGTTACTAAGGTTACACACTGGAGGGGGTGGATGTTATATAGGGGGTCCAGATGTTATATACGGGGGGTCTAGATGTTATATACGGTGGGTAAAATGGTCTGGATGTTGTACATTGGGGACAAATAGGGCCGGACTTTACACACTGAGGAGTAATGGGGCCAGATGTTACTCACTGGGGTGCAATGGGTCCAATACTTTTCTCCAAATAGTGTATATAAGTCATTGGATCTATGATTAGCTCAATCCAGAGACCGGGGGCAGCATGGGTGAAGTCTTGAAGTACAAGGCTTTGATAAGATTAGACGATAGTTATAAGTCACTGGGAGAACAGAGGGAATGGATGAAGATACAGAACAGGGGATAGGTTTTGTGGCTCAGCATATTGGGTTTAGTTAGGTCTGCGGTGAGGCTTATCTGACCTAGACCCAAGGCAGCTCTGCTTATAAATAGTGTGTGAGTGGTAGTAAAACAAGACCAGTATGACTCGTGCCGGAATAATAAAACATGGAGAAAAAAGTCCACTTTTTCTACCAAAACTGCTTACAGAGCATTGCCTTCATGTACCCTCTGCTTCTGGGATCTGTAAGTCAGAAAGAAGCTGATCCGGGTCCCGTTATTTTTGGAAATTTTGTTTCTGTAATTGACCATTATGTCTGTCCCATTGCATTGAGTGCTACTGCCCCAGCGAGGGTTAATAACCCAGGCTGACAATGATGCATCTGGAAAGGGAGAATGGGCTTGACCTGAATAATAATATTCCTCTAAATTCATGCGGGTCCTTTGTGTGTCTTGATTACGCCCCGGGCTGTTCACAATGACATAGATTAATATGAAGATTACACCTGAATTACCAGGCATCTGTTTGGCGCCCTTTTGACCAGGGCCTGCATGGCACGCGGCACACATTGCTGTTTTTAAGGGCGCCCATCTACAACATTGATTTGTGTCTTTCTCCTCTACCTCTCCCCAAACCGTCACCTCATTAATTTCGGCCCCCATCCCCCTGGTTACTCTCCTCACAGCCCTTATCTAGGGCCACCTGCACGTGTGTCGGGGAGATAGCTCAGTGACTTCTTCCTTGGGATTTAAGTACTGGGCAATAGCTTACACACAGCCCCATTCTCTAGATGACTGCTCGGACATGATGTAGGAAGCCTTATCTTAAGGCTGACACACATTGGACATTAATAGAAAAGCATGTGTCCGTGGTGTGTGCAGAATGTCAATGAGGAGCTCTGCACCTCGTGCGCTTTCTCTCCCACAGACGCGAGCAGTCAAGTGCTGACATCACTGCGCACGTGACATCTGCGTTATTTCTGGCCCGCTATATCGCTACCCACTTTATGTAGTTATATATTCTGGTGAATTAAATTATGTAGAATGTTTGTTTTTTTCTTTACCTTTTAATACTCTAGACTATAATAATAATTTAATACTAAATGGTAACTACTACTATAATACCGCCCTCCTTTGTACAAGAATATAACTACTATAATACTGCCCCCTTTGTACAAGAATATAACTAGTATAATACTGCCCCCTTTGTATAAGAATATAACTACTATAATACTGCTCCTATGTACAAGAATATAACTGCTATAATACTGCGCCCTATGTACAAGAATATAACTACTATAATACTGCCCCCTATGTACAAGAATATAACTCCTATAATACTGCTCCTATGTACAAGAATATAACTCCTATAATACTGCCCCTATGTACAAGAATATAACTACTATAATACTATTCCTATGTACAAGAATATAACTACTATAATACTGCTCATATGTACAAGAATAACTACTATAATACTGCCCCTATGTACAAGAATATAACTCCTATAATACTGCTCCTATGTACAAGAATATAACTACTATAATACTATTCGTATGTACAAGAATATAACTACTATAATACTGCTCATATGTACAAGAATATAACTACGATAATACTGCCTCCTATGTACAAGAATAACTACTATAATACTGCCCCTATGTACAAGAATATAACTACTATAATACTGCCCCTATGTACAAGAATAACTACTATACTACCCCTATTTACAAGAATATAGCTACTATAATACTGCCCCCTATGTGCAAGAATATAACTACTATAATACTGCCCCATGTACAAGAATATAACTACTATAATACTGCCCCATGTACAAGAATATAACTACTATAATACTGCCCCCTATGTACAAGAATAACTACTATAATACTACCCCTATTTACAAGAATATAGCTACTATAATACTGCCCCCTATGTGCAAGAATATAACTACTATAATACTGCCCCCTATGTGCAAGAATATAACTACTATAATACTGTCCCATGTACAAGAATATAACTACTATAATACTGCCCCATGTACAAGAATATAACTACTATAATACTGCCCCATGTACAAGAATATAACTACTATAATACTGCCCCATGTACAAGAATATAACTACTATAATACTGCCCCCTATGTACAAGAATATAACTACTATAATACTGCCCCCTATGTACAAGAATATAACTACTATAATATTGCTATGTACAAGTATATAACTACTATACTGCACCATGTACAGGAATAAACTACTATAAGGGTATGTGCACACTTTGTGTTGTGTCCCTGCAGAAATTTCTGCAGCGATTTGACAATACATGTGCGCGTCAAATCGCTGCAGAAACACTGCATAATGAATGCTTTCATGCGCTCTGGATGCAGCCCCCACCATAGACAGAACGGGAGCTGCATTCAAAGCGCACGGAATAAGTAACATATTGCTTTTTAGAACGCAGCGTTTTGGCAGCATGCAATCGCTGTGTTCTAAAACGCAACGTGCTCATGGATTGTGCACAATCTTCGTAGATTATGCTGGGGACGCAGGACGCATGCAGTTACGCTGCAGTGCAATACGCAGCGTGACTGCACGCAAATACGCAACGTGGCCACAGAGCTTAATACCCGCCCCCCTTTTGTACAAAAATATAACTACTATAATTCTTCCTCCATGTACAGGAATATAACTACTATAATACTGCCCCCTATGTACAAGAAAATAACTACTATAATACTGCCCCCTATGTACAAGAATTTAACTACTATAATACTGCCTCCTATGTACAAGAATATAACTACTATAATATTGCCCCCTATGTACAAGAATATAACTACTATAATACTGCCCCTATGTACAAGACTATAACTACTATAATACTGCCTCCTATGTACAGGAATAACTACTATAATACTGCCCCTATCTACAGGAATATAACTACTTTCACAGTAAGAGCTGTAGGGGTCACGCATATTTCACCGCTGTCACCAATTTGTCTCAAACAGCACTCTTTTGCCCCCAATCGTCAAGACAGTTACACATTTGACCATTGTTTAATGAACGAGGCCGCGTCTGTTTTCACTACTAGGCTGATTATTGGGGAGCTCACAGCGGGGGTACAGTACATCTACAATGGATGGAAAATACACCTAGTGTTCCTCGATCAACATACATCTCAGCAATTCTGAAGACAGGTCTCAGTTTCGGTGAAGCGATTCTGGGCACTGCAATTTCTGGACCAGTGACTGTCTCTGCCGTCGTGCTATCCTCGATGTCTTCTTCAGGACTGGTCACCAGACACAGAATTTCAGTCGCAACAGCTTGATCAGATTGACATGGTATACTTGATAGGGCTGTTGTTTTCCTGGCTAGTGGACCTTATGGTTCACGTCTCCAAATTTTTCTACCACTTCATATGGCCCCCGCAATTTGGCCAGAAACTTAGGCATCTGTGCCATATGTTCGATGACTCTTCTATAGGGTGTAACTTCAGCCTCCCAGGTCTCCTCCACTATGTCTAGGAGTCCCCAAGGATGTTAGCCATAAAGGAGTTTTAACATAGAAAATCCCATAAAGCCCTGGGAAACTTCCCTAATGGAAAACATCAGATCAGGCAGTAGACCATCCCAGTTCCGGCCATCGTTCTCTACCACCTTCCTGAGCATGGCCTTCAAGGTTTTGTTGAACCTCACTATGAGACAGTCTGTCTGTGGATGGTACGCCAATGTCCCAAGTTCTGTAATCTGGAGGGCTTTACACAACTCTCTCATTACTTTGTACATGAATGGTGTTCCTTTCGCAGTCATGTCCGGGAGAAGATGTGGACCAATTCTCGGGCCATACTCCTAGCAGACTAGTTCCTTAGTAGTACCGCCTTTGGGTATCAGATCGGATAGTCTCAGACGACTAGAATATATTGATGTCCCCTGGTGGACTTGACCAGGAGTACCACTAAATTGGTAGCCATTCAGTCAAACGGGACCTCTATGATGTGTAACGGCACTAAGGGACTACGAAAATGAGCAATCGGAGTGGTGTGCTGGCAGGTAGGACAGGACCTGCAACAGTTCAAAATCGCAGTGACGTCTGGGCCAGTAGACCTTCTGAAGGATCCGCTCTTATGTTTTGCCTACGCCAAGATGATCACCCAAGACATGAGGCTGGGCCATAATGAACACCTTACACCTGTAAGGGCCTGGTACCAACAGTTGTTTTATTACTTCACCTCTCAGCTTGGTAACCCAATATAACAAGTCCCAAAGTATGGGTACCTGGCATCGTCCCCTGGCTCCTGAGCAACCACATTTAGAACCATAAATTATCAAATGACCCTTTAAGTGTTAAGTCCCTCAGTTGAGTGGACCCAAAGTTCCCTCCAGAGACCCCTAGCTCAGGGATGTTTGCCTCCGATGACTTTGCCTTCTCCTCTCCCACAAGTACACAAACATGAAATCCATTAGACTTTGGATGCGATGAGAATTCTTTAAGTGTGAACTGGTTCTTCTCTGAGTAACCAGGCACTCATACAAGTCTCAGAACAAGGAAAACTCCCACAGGGTGTAATAGGTCAGTAACCACGCCGACCTCATGGGATTCAGTGCCACAGTATGTGTCAGTGACCACCCTGGCCACAAGGAAGTCCTTAGTGTCCCCGTGGATACAGCGGACGCTCACCATTTTCTCCAGAATCAGCCGGTGAGGGAGTGTGGCCCTTACCAGGGTCACCAAGCTCCCAGAGTCCAACACCCATAATTGGCGCTCCCTTTATTGACAGGGGACATGCCTGCTGCTTCTCACCGGGAGAGTCCACACTGGAGATCGGATAGGCATAATATAAAGATCGCCGGCCCATACAGTCAATCAGCTCTGTGGTCATGGGGCAACGGGCAGTTATGGGACCTGGGCTGTGACACCTCCAACAAATTCCATTATTCACTGAGGCCTTTGGCAATAGCTCGGCCTCCCCTGGCGACCTTTGACACCCCCCTCTTGTGGCTCCATTACCCTTCTTGTGAGTGTTGGCCTCCATTTTTAGAACCTCAGTAGGATGATGCCTAGTTTTCCCATGGACCTCTTGACCGCCTAATATCTTTCTACCAAGTCCCCCAGGTCATTAGCATTTCAGGGATCTCCCTGGGCAACTCAGGACTGCTCCAGCTTCAGAAGGGAAGTGAATGAATCAGTCCATGACAACCTGATTCATTTGCGCTGGGGTGGAGGACTCCTCCTGCAACCACTTTTGGACTACATGCAACAAGTCAAATGTTTGGGAGTGGGGAGGTTTGCCACTGTGATATTCCCAATGGTGCACCCGTTGCATCCTGACAGTCAGTCATGCCTAAGCACACCAAAATTTCCGTTTTTAATTTAACATATTCTGCAAGGCCAGGTCATAGTAGGCCTTCTGCGGCACTCCGGTTAGACTCTGCAGCTCTCCGGTGCCAGCATCTCTGCTCACTGCTCCGGAGGCACTTTCTCCCTTTCTGCGACCCTTTCAAACACTGTCAAAAACGCCTTAATATAGTCATCTTACGTATGGCTCTCCTTACCGCCTTCCGGACGTGTGAGTCATCACCTTGACTTGGAGTTGGTGTGGCCTACTTGTGACGGAGCGTCTCAGGCAGGACCATCATCTGCTGCTTCCACTGTTGTTGCCATTGTTGTTGCTGTTGATGTTGCTGTTCCTGAAACTGCTGCTGCTGTTGTCACTGCTGTTCCTGATACTGCCGCTGTTGTTGTAAATTAGCCTGCAGTATCTGCTTGATTAGCTTTTCCATGTTGTCCCACCGCGTTTCCATCTTTACGGCCACCTTCACCCTTGACATTGTCCGCAGCAGTCACGCGTGTTTCGTGGGAATCTCGCCTGCACTTTTAGCACCAACTGTTAGGCGGTGGCTCCCTCCGCTGTTTGTCATGGTAGACACAGGAACGGTTGTCATTCAGTCATCCAGCTGGTTTGTTCAGTCTTCATCGTAGAATCATACAATGTTCGAGTTGGAAGGAAACTCCAGGGACATTGGGTCCAACCTCCCGTGCTCAATGCAGGATTCACTAAACCATCACAGACAGACTTCATAAACTGCTCAATAGTACATACACAAAACAGCCTCTTTCCGGCACAAACTAAAAAATGCAAATCTATATAACGCCGTGGCGGTCTGCCCGCTCAGGATATTGTCCCACTCTTTGACAAGAGCAACACCACTGGAGATCTGCACACCTCCACACACATACCAAGACTGAGAATACCAGTCTGCATTCTATTTCAAGTACCGCACTGCATGGTTTGTATATGTGAACAGTCATTCCCACCTATCTCTCTGACTGCTCATAAACCCGGCCCGGTCACGCACTATTAATATTCCCAGCATTCCACATGCTGGAGCCTGCCTCTGTACTTACATCACCGAGGCTATTAACCTCAATGATACATATCTCCCTTGCAGGACTCTCCCAGTGACCTTCCTGCCAAGAATATAACTACTATAATCCTGCCATGTACTGTAGCCGGTGTTCCTGTAACTTTGGACTTAGGACCACTGCTTCCAGCTTTATCTCTTGGAACATGCAGTACCTTTCAATCTCTTTTGAATCCTTTTTATTCTTTTTGTGGCATTTTGTACTAAATTTGAAAAAAAAAACGCTTTTTATATTAGGTTTGTGAAGTTATTTCCATTGTTCTTCTTCGATTGATTCACTGCAAAGAGCAAAAAGTTTGTAAATTTTGCTAACACACCTAATGTTGGATGGGGGTGAATCATTTTGAGTGTTATTCTGTTTTTAACACTGTGTGTCTTTTACATTTTAAAATTTCCAATGCAGAAGTTGGTGACATTTTTAATTTATTTTATTAATTGCGATCTGAAATTCTTTTGATAATTTACGAGGGGTTGCTAAGTCTTTGGCTTTACCCAGAAAGAAATGAGATAGGATGATGAAACTTTACATTTATTCCACATACTCTCCACTGATGTCCTCACACTTCTTACATCATATTCCAAGTTCTGTAAGCCTAGCAAGAAGAAGGATTTCAGTTGTGCCTCAAACCAGGCATCCGTAGCAGCCATGGCATCAGAAATAGTGTGAAATTTGGTCCCTTGAGGTGTTTCTTCAGGTTTGGAAACAGATGATAGTCGGAGAGTGCGAGATCTGGTGAATAAGGTGGGTGGTCAACCAGCTGGAAGCTCAGCTCTGCCAGTTTTGCCGTGGTCACTTGTGCAGTGTGAGCGGAGACGTTGTCTTGCAGGAACAAGATTCCTTTTGGCCTTCAGAGCTGCCTTCAATAGGTTCAAAAGTTCAATGTAACACTTTGCTTTGATGGTGGAACCCTTTTGAAGGTAGTCCACTAGCAGCACACCCTCCTTATCCCAGAACACAGATGCCATCACCTTAAGACTGATTTTTGCACCCTTAACTTCTTTGGATGAGGAGAACTACTGTGCCTCCACTCTTTTGACTGCTCCTTGTTTTCAGGGTCATAAAAAATAAATCCAGGTCTCATCCATAGTGACCGGTCGATCCAGGAAGTTTTTATCAGTCCGGAGACCCTGACAGATGGACCGGGAAGTTTTCCCTCCATGCTTCTCTGATCTGTTGTCACACATTTCAGGACCCACTTTGCAGATCGCGTCCTCATGTCCAAATGTTCATGGATAATAACACAAACACGTTCACGGGAAATCCCCATGATGTCTGCTATTGCTTTAGCTGAAATTGGTGTATTCTCCAGTATGAGGTTGTGCAGAGCATCGACAATCTCCGGAACAACAACCGCTCTCGGTCGTCCAGGACTTTCTTCATCATTGGGGCTGAAGTGGCACGTATTAAATTTGGCAACCCCAATGATCCCCCAATGCCTGCGACATAGCACCATGAATATCTTTTGCGGACTTTCCTTGCAGAAACAAGAATTTTATCCCTCTTCTTCTCTCAGTTGCTGTGAATATCGCATTAGACTTCGACATTTTATTTTTCCACGTGCGTAGAACACTGTTGCCATAAGCAACAAACACAAAATTTTGAAAACATATATATTAGACACATAAGGCTTTCATGTGATGGAACATTCATTACCATAGAAACAAAAAAAAAAATCACAAAGCCAAAGACTTATCAGCAGCCCCTCGTATACCTTGGAGAAGCCCGCCCGTATTATGATGTTTTTCTTACCTCTACGGGTGCAGGAATCAGCAGAGGAGGTGTTGTGTGTCCCTACGTCTCACCTTTTGCAATATGTCTATAAATATTATCTGTCTGTGAACTCGTCCTGATGGATTGTCACAACGCCCCGACACCCGGTTTGTATACGTTCTAATTAAAAACTCTTGAGAGAGGTTTCCTGTCAGAGCAGAAGAGCGATGATGTATCTCCTCCAAGTGAAGTGGATGCAGTCAAGAGGTTTTTACAATGTATACATAATTAAATGGAAAAATAGAAAATACTTACAATAATAGGACAGGCACTTAAATGTGAATGGCTTAATATTACACTGCACACAAGTGATTCCAGCGCACATACCAACCTCATCTATATATTATCCGTAGGTTATAAAGCACCAATATGTTCAGTGGTGCCTCATACACAAGTCACTGACGCAAGTACTCCCCTCCCATTCGTCTCCTCCCGAGGCTTTCACACCTACACTGACCCGCTGTAAGAGGCGGCCAATTGGCCTAAAGATGAGCTATGGGCCTGATCGACTCTGGGTGTACCCGAGTCCTGTGCCTGATCCAACTCTGGGTGTACCAGAGTCCTGTGCCTGATCCAACTCTGGGTGTACCCGAGTCCTGTGCCTGATCCAACTCTGGGTGTACCAGAGTCCTGTGCCTGATCCAACTCTGGGTGTACCCGAGTCCTGTGCCTGATCCAACTCTGGGTGTACCAGAGTCCTGTGCCTGATCCAACTCTGGGTGTACCCGAGTCCTGTGCCTGATCCAACTCTGGGTGTACCCGAGTCCTGTGCCTGATCCAACTCTAGGTGTACCAGAGTCCTGTGCCTGATCCACTCTGGGTGTAGCCGAGTCCTGTGCTTGATCCGACTCTGGGTGTACCCGAGTCCTGTGCCTGATCCGACTCTGGGTGTACCCGAGTCCTGTGCAAGAATCTTGTGCTTGATCCAACTCTGGGTATACATGAATTCTGGGGCAGATTCATGCTCTAGTATACGAGTTCTGTGCCGGATCTGACCTTGCTAATACGCGAGTCCTGTGCCTGATCCGAACCTGGATGTGCCCTAGTTCTGTCTTTGATCTGACCCTGGGCATACATGAGTTCTGTGCCAGAATCGACTTTGGGCAAATATAAGTCCTGTACCTGATCGACCCTGGGCATACAGGAGATTGGTAACTGATCCAACCCTGGGCATACAGGAGTCCTGTGCCTGATCCAACCCTGGGCATACAGGAGATTGGTAACTGATCCAACCCTGGGCATACAGGAGTCCTGTGCCTGATCCGACCCTGGACATACAGGAGTCCTGTGCCTGATCCGACCCTGGACATACAGGAGTCCTGTGCCTGATCCGACCCTGGACATACACGAGTCCTGTGCCTGATCCGACCCTGGACATACACGAGTCCTGTGCCTGATCCGACACTGGGCATACAGGAGTCCTGTGCCTGATCCGACACTGGGCATACAGGAGTCCTGTGCCTGATCCGACACTGGGCATACAGGAGTCCTGTGCCTGATCCGACCCTGGACATACACGAGTCCTGTGCCTGATCCGACCCTGGACATACACGAGTCCTGTGCCTGATCCGACACTGGGCATACAGGAGTCCTGTGCCTGATCCGACACTGGGCATACAGGAGTCCTGTGCCTGATCCGACCCTGGACATACACGAGTCCTGTGCCTGATCCGACCCTGGGCATACAGGAGTCCTGTGCCTGATCCGACCCTGGGCATACAGGAGTCCTGTGCCTGATCCGACCCTGGACATACACGAGTCCTGTGCCTGATCCGACCCTGGACATACACGAGTCCTGTGCCTGATCCGACACTGGGCATACAGGAGTCCTGTGCCTGATCCGACCCTGGACATACACGAGTCCTGTGCCTGATCCGACCCTGGGCATACAGGAGTCCTGTGCCTGATCCGACCCTGGACATACACGAGTCCTGTGCCTGATCCGACCCTGGACATACACGAGTCCTGTGCCTGATCCGACACTGGGCATACAGGAGTCCTGTGCCTGATCCGACACTGGGCATACAGGAGTCCTGTGCCTGATCCGACCCTGGGCATACAGGAGTCCTGTGCCTGATCCGACCCTGGACATACACGAGTCCTGTGCCTGATCCGACACTGGGCATACAGGAGTCCTGTGCCTGATCCGACCCTGGGCATACAGGAGTCCTGTGCCTGATCCGACCCTGGGCATACAGGAGTCCTGTGCCTGATCCGACCCTGGGCATACATTTATTCTGTGCCAGGTTTGACCTCGTGCATACACAATTTCTGTCTTTGATCCAAAGCTACGTGTATCTGCAGTCTTCACCTGGTATGACCCTGTGCTTGCATGAGCTCTTTGCTCGATCTGACTTGGGGTGTATGCAACTTGTGTGCCTGATCCAACGCTAGAGTTACTCTGTTAGACTACTTTCACACATCCGGCTGTGCAAGCTATGCAACGGATGCGGTGAAAACACCGCATCCTTTGCATAAGTTTTTCCCATGCGGCCCGCCCGGTTTTTGCCGCTTGCGGCATGCTACTGAGCATGCGCAGTGGCAAAAACTGCATGCGGCGGCCGGATGCGGTATTTGCCGCATCGCGCCGCATCCGGCCGCCATAGGCATGCATAGAGAGATGCGCCGCATCGGCCGAATGCGGCGCGTTGCGGTTTTTTTTTGCCGCACGAAAAAACGTGCCATGCAACGTTCCATCCGGCCGCCGCATCGGCTAAATCTGCCGCATGCGGCAAAAAACGGATGGAACGCAAGGCCATGCGGCACAATGCGGCACTAATTAAAGTCTATGCAGGAAAATCGCAACCGGCAGCAAAAAAAAACGGTTGCGATTTTCCTGCAAAGTGCCGGATTGTGCCGCAGAAGAAAAACCGGAGGTGTGAAAGTACCCTTACTGAGAATTGTATGTGATCTGACCCTAGGTATATCTGAACTCTGCACCTGATTTTACTCTTGAATGTACCTGAATTTGATCGGTCTCTGGATGCACAGCTATGTGCCTGTTCATATCCTGGATACAACTGTGCTGTGTGCCCGATCTAAGCTCTTGGTGAAACCTAAACTGTGTACCTCAACCTTAGTGTACCTGAGCTCTGCTTATGATCCAACCCTAGTTGGACCTTAGCTCTGCTCCTGATCAGACCTTAAAGACAAAACAATCAAGAATCTCGGGGAGACCAGCCAGAGATAACACTGCTGGCAGCCAGTGAAGGCGCTCAACACAGTGAAATCCTAGGTGCATTGCCCCCTGGGAAGTATGCAAATGAAAAAGGACTCCCTCCGGGAATATCTGGCTATTTTCCCTGTCGAGATTCCTAACGGAGGCTCCACAGACCTTTTTGATTTGCCTGATCAGACCTTGACTGCACGCCAGCTTTAGTTCTGCTCAAACCTGGCTTGTATCTGAGCTCTTCTCCTGATCTGACCCTTTTTGTGAGTGAGTTGTACTCCTGGTCCAACCCGGGTTGTTCCTAAGCTCTGCTCCTGGTCCGATTCTGGTTGTTACTGAGCTCTGCTTCTGGCCTGACCCTGATTGCTCTGGAGCTTCACTCCTGGTTCAACCATGGCTGTTTCTAAGCTTCGCTCCTGGTCCAACCCTGGTTGTTCCTGACCTCTGTTACTGGTCCGATCATGGATGTTTCTGATCTTCTCTCCTGGACCGACCCTGCTTGTTTCTGAGCTCTGCTTTTCGTCTGACCCTGGTTGTTTCTGAGCTCTGATCCTGGCCTGACCCTGGTTGTTTCTGAGCTTCGTTCCTGGTCCGACCCTGGTTGTTTCTAAGCCCCTTTCCATGTCCGACCCTAGCTGTTTCTTATCTCTGTTACTGGCCCAACCCAGGTTGTTTATTATCTCCTCTCCTGATCCGACCCTGGTTGTTTCTAAGCTCCATTCCTAGTCCGCCCCTAGTTGTTTCTGAGCTCCTCTCCTTGTCCGACCCTGGTTGTTTCTGAGCTCTGCTCCTGGTCCGACCCTGGTTGTTCCTGAGCTCCATCACTGGTCCGTCCCTAGTTGTTTCTGATCTCCTCTCCTGGTCTGACCCTGGTTGTTTCTGAGCTCCTTAACTGGTCTGACCCTGGTTGTTTCTGATCTCCTCTCCTGGTTCGGCCCTGGTTGTTTCTGATCTCCCTTACTGGTCCAACCATGGTTGTTTCTGAGCTCTGCTCCTGGCCTGACCCTGGTTGCTCCTGAGCTCCATCACTGGTCCGTCCCCAGTTGTTTCTGAGCTTCTCTCCTTGTCCGACCCTGGTTGTTTCTGAGCTCTGCTCCTGGTCTGACCCTGGTTGTTTCTGAGCTCTGCTCCTGGTCTGACCCTGGTTGTTTCTGAGCTCCTTAACTGGTCTGACCCTGGTTGTTTCTGATCTCCTCTCCTGGTTCGGCCCTGGTTGTTTCTGATCTCCTCTCCTGGTCCGTCCCTGGTTGTTTCTGAGCTCCCTTACTGGTCCAACCATGGTTGTTTCTGAGCTCTGCTCCTGGCCTGACCCTGGTTGCTCCTGAGCTCTGTTCCTGCTCCGACTCTAGTTATACCTGATCTTTTGTTTTTTTGTCATGCCCTGGCTATACCACAGCTTTGCTCCTGGTCCAACCTTGCTTGTCCCTGAGTTTTTTTTTTGCCTGATCCTATCCGGGATGTAGCTAAACCGTGCACTTTACCTGACTCTTGGAGAGCCTGAGCTATGCTCTTTCTCCAGTAGTGGATGCTATAGCTTATCTGAAATGTGCCTTTTCTGACCCGTGTTATATAACTGCGTCTACAACTGGTTTTATATAGGATTTCGCACAGAATAGCTATTTAATCTCCTTGAAGCGTGATTATCATGTAGAGTCACACAATGTCACAATTTAATCTCATTGTGAAAACTATAATGATTTATCACTTTCACAGATTTCACTTGGCCGTGATATTAATCCCACATTTATGAGATTTTTAGTCCTTTTTTCTTCTTACCTGAAATGCTCGTATTTCCTGTGTGTGATTAATCATGTGCCATTAATCTTGCAATGGTCACACATCGGTATATATATCGTGCAGCTTGTCTTTTTTTTTTTAATTTTTTATTTTTATACTTAGAGGTTAAAGGGCTCCTGTTTGCCTTAAATCACCACTCCAGCGTGTTTTTTTTTTTTTTTCCAGCACTGGAGGGGTGCTTTAAATCTAAGTTCCCAGCCCCCCGTATTATATCCCTCCTCTGGTGTTTTCACCTTTTTTTTTTTTTTTTTTTTTTTGGCGAAGTTCCGGTCTCGCGTCGTTATTTTGTGCCCAAAACATCTGACTGGCCGGGAATCAGAAGTTATGTCACAAGCTCTTAATGCAAGTCTATGAGAGCCAGAAGAAGGCCAGAACGAGGCTCATAGAGATGTGTTGAGCTGTGACCTCCGGCACCCTCTATGAAAGAATGGCAGAGCCAACCGGTCACAAATTGCCGGGGATCGACCCAAGTGGTGGTGACAGAAGATGAATATGGTGGCAGATGAGTATAAGACAGGGGTAGGGGATTACGCTTTATGAATATGTATCTACAGGCCCACAATATTAAATCTAAATTATTGTTGAAGTTTTAACAACTGTTAGTCATGGAAGTTCTTGCAATGCTGACATCACTATTCATCACATATAATAAGGTAATTTGTGATTGATATTATGGTCACATTGTGCGACATGGTACTAGACAACACATCATTATTGATTCATGGCTCACAAAAATAGTAATATACCCATTGTTCCCTAGGTACAAGTCTATAACTACTAAAATGCTGCCCCTATGCACAAGAATATAATTACTATAATACTGTCCCCTATGTACAAGAATATAACTACTATAATACTGCCCCCTATGTACAAGAATATAACTACTATAATACTGCCCCTATATACAAGAATATAACTACTATAATACTGCCCCCTATGTACAAGAATAAAACTACTATAATACTGCCCCTACGTACAAGAATATAACTAATATAATACTGCCCCCTATGTACAAGAATATAACTAGTATAATACTGCCCCCTATATACAAGAATATAACTACTATAATACTGCCCCCTATGTACAAGAATATAAATACTATAATACTGCCCCCTATGTACAAGAATATAACTAGTATAATACTGCCCCCTATATACAAGAATATAACTACTATAATACTGTCCCCTATGTACAAGAATATAAATACTATAATACTGCCCCCTATGTACAAGAATATAACTAGTATAATACTGCCCCCTATATACAAGAATATAACTACTGTAATACTGTCCCCTATGTACAAGAATATAAATACTATAATACTGCCCCCTATGTACAAGAATATAACTAGTATAATACTGCCCCCTATATACAAGAATATAACTACTATAATACTGCCCCCTATGTACAAGAATATAACTACTATAATACTGCTCCTATGTACAAGAATATAACTACTATAATACTGCCCCCTATGTACAAGAATATAACTACTATAATACTGCCCCCTATGTACAAGAATATAACTACTATAATACTGCCCCCTATGTACAAGAATATAACTACTATAATACTGCTCCTATCTACAAGAATATAACTACTATAATACTGCCCCTATGTGCAAGAATATAACTACTATAATACTGCCCCTATGTACAAGAATATATCTACTATAATACTGCCCCCTATATACAAGAATATAACTACTATAATGCTGCCCCTATGTACAATACTATAACTACTATAATACTGCTCCTATGTACATGAATATAACTACTATAATACTGCCCCTATGTACAAGAATATAACTACTATAATACTGCTCCTATGTACAAGAATATAACTACTATAATACTGCCCCCTATATACAAGAATATAACTACTATAATACTGCCCCCTATGTACAAGCATATAACTAGTATAATACTGCCCCTATGTACAAGAATATAACTACTAAATACTGCTCCCCTATGTACAAGAATATAACTACTATAATACTGCTCCTATGTACAAGAATATAACTACTATGATACTGCCCCTATGTACAAGAATATAACTGCTATAATACTGCCCCTATGTACAAGAATATAACTACTATAATACTGCCCCTATGTACAAGAATATAACTACTATAATACTGCCCCTATGTACAAGAATATAACTACTATAATACTGCCCCTATGTACAAGAATATAACTACTATAATACTGCTCCTATGTATAAGAATAGAACTACTATAATACTTGCTTGTATAGAGTCCTGTATAGAAGCGGCCACCACAGCCCTAATAATAGCACTTTCTCCCCCCTGCTTACTTTTATTACACATACGGTAGTGATTGGCAAGGCAACTGATTTATGATGATAATGATTTATGGTAACAATCTACCAGCCATAATGCCCCCTTGTATGAAGGGGTTAATGTCGGAGCGTGGACATGAATGTTTAATCTTCTTTGGATATAGGAATATAAACATTTCTTCTAATTGTTTCTCGGAATCCGGAGCCGTTCTCCAGAAATGGGTTCCTCCGCTCTGAATTATTTATCTGGACTTTCCTCATAATATGTGAATATTAAATGGGATCCCACACATCTTATCTTATAATTTATATGGGTCTTATCGCCCCCCTCCTAAGTGCTGTCTTTATTCCCAGCGTCAGACTCGGTCCCACTGTCCATATGTCTCTTGTTACATTGTATAAAGTCAACTCAGTGATTCTCATAAATTGTATCAGAATTCCCCGGGTGTCGCGCTTGATAAATGACCACCACTGCGTTCTTCTGGCAATGCATTTAATCTAAACTACAACCCCCACCTTCCTCCGCCCTAAACAATAAAGTGTGCCCTTTCATTTTTGCATCTTGTTCATCAGCCCCCATTCTCTTAAAGTGGCATGCTCTTTGGGGGGGATCGGCATCTCCTAGCAACATAGTAACTCACAGACAGAAGGGGCCTATGGGAGCGCTATGCCCCCTCCTCCCTCCCTCGTGGTTTGGGCTCCGTTCCAATAGATGAGATATCACAATGTGCTGTATAATCCAGGCGCACAGATCACTTCTCCCCGATGAATAGCAATAACCATTTTGTGTTGACTCAGTGTTTCCGCCAAGACGGAAGTGCTTGACCTCCGACCTTTGCCCGTTTCCTGGAGCATCAAGGCGATTTATTAGCCCTGTGGAGGGTGCTATATTGCCGCAATATTGATCGGCCAGTCATCTACAGCTATTTCTGTGATATAGTAGATGACAGATGATGTTTTGTAATTTCTAATATCACATGACGATTGATGAATTTCACTTTTATGTTCGCAAACTATCATTTTAGGTATGTATCTCCTACAAATTGGATACAATGTTGCAGGTCAGCAAGATCACAATACTTTTAGGAGCTGTATTCTGACCAAAGGGGAGCAACCAAACCTCTGCCGTTACCTTTGAACAGTTGGCACATGATGTCTAAGGCCTAAGCCACACGGCGAGAAAATCGGCGCGAGTGCAGTGCGAGACTCTTTTCTCTCACACCCATTCAAGTGAATGGGGCGAGAGAAAAATCGCACTGCACTCGCGGTACACCGGTGTACCACGAGTGCAGGGCGAGAATCGCAATAGCCGGCTACGGAGGAGAGAAATCCCTCCCTCCCCTCCTCCGTGCCGGCCCGCCCCTCCGCAGCGCTGGCCCGCTCCTCCTCAGAGCCGGCCCGACCCCCGCAGCTGAGGTCCGCTCGCACGGTCAGACCTCAGTCGCATGGATACTTTCATGACACTCTGCGCCTGCTGTGCTGCCAGCACGAGCCGAGTGTCCTGCGAGAATCGCACTAGTGCCCCGTGTGGCCCCGGCCTAATTGTCACGCTAGGTGTGGGGAGAGACACCCAGCAAGTGGACTCCTGGGAAAACGGGAGGCTGAAACACAAAGAGGGGGAGGGGGGTGTTGACCAGGGGCTTCGGCGCTAACCCTGACACTGGGGGCCCTGCGCTTGCCCTCAAACCACAGGTACCTATAAGGGTTAGGGGGTGTGGCCTGCAAACGTGCCAGACCCTAGAGCTAAATCCCACCAAATCACGGAGGGAAAAACAAACACAAAAATAAACAGCCAAAGGGGAAAAAAGGAAAAACAACAACTTATCTTGAGAGGGAATCTTCAGAACATACAGCAACAGTAGTCTGAAGCCACATGGACTCCTGAGCAAGCAACTTCTCCAAGTGAAGAGTATAACCCGCACTGGAGGAGTGAGAGGCCCCACGTTAGAAAGGCCCTTAATTACCAGCTGGAGGAAAGGCTCCTCCAACCTGGGAGGGAAACAGAAAAAAAACCCCAAAATCAAGCCCTTAAAAGGAACAGCATCCATTAACGTCTGGACGATCACCGGGCCCTTCTGCCTCTGGTCCCCGCAGCAGCACTTGAAGGTCCAGACACATCCGTGACACTAATTCTGGTCATCCTTGGTAGAATTTATTCTTCTGCCTAAATCTGTACTCCAGTAAGCACACGCCTGTTAAAGGGACTAAAAGGGGGAGTCCAACCAAAAGTGAACCTCTACCGGGTGTCATGCACGGAGTAGAAGTCCATATGCACTGCCTGACACATACGTTCAGACCAACGGGCGTCTGATACACTCCAAAACAACACCATAGACAAAGAGGGGACACTGGGAAACACTTCAGCAACGGTGGGCCCTATGGCTAGGAGTGGGGTGAGTCGACACCACCTGAACGCACCTCAAGCTGTTACCTGAGCTCCCTAGCATTCCTATAAGTTGTTTCAACCCGTCGCCAAGCTGCATCCCTAATCCCTCACTAGCCCTGCAAACAACCCTAGCTAGTGAGATGGCTGGCGGGAGACACTAGTCCCACCGCTGCACTAATAAATATAGAGGGAAAAGGAGCTGTTACCTGAGTTCCCTAGCATTCCTATACGGTGTTTCAACCCATCGCCAAGCCCGGATCCCTAATCTCCAGCAGCTCCTTCCACCAGGGTGGCCAGAACAAAATGAATTCTATCAACAGCAAGTACTGCTGGGAGAACCGCACTATTTAAACCTATAGGGCCTGGCTCAAAGCAGCTACAGCTGACCTGCACTTCTATGAGCTGCTAGCAACAAAACTGACATTAACTCATGAGACACCAAAAGAAAGGAAACATTGTTTAAATGTGGAGTCAAAATGGAAAAGCTAGGCTCCAGTCCAAAACCCGTCACTAGTCTCAAAAACAGCAGGGAGACGACCGTGACACCAGGTCTTCGAAATTAGGAAAGTGATTGCCGTGTTGTTTTTTGCTGATTTGTGGGGCGTATTCCGCACGGAGAGTCAGCATCTATTTAAAGAGCATTATGTGGGTGGTCCGGTGTTTGGAAACCCATCCATTTGTATCGGCAGAAATCAAGGCATGCTGGGAATTTCTAAACCCACAAGCTTGCTAATTCTGATGCACAGCAAAGGGTAAAATCCTCTACAAATCTACACCTTCGCTGTGGATTCTTAAGAGGCCAAATCCACAGAGGAAGAATAAGCGGTGTTACCTTACCCTTTGAGGGATGTTAGGAGAAAAAAAAAACACTTTCCAACTCAAGTGACCTTTAAATACTAGTTTTGGAAACATGACATTTGACAGGTCGCTGACACATTCCGATGCTGCTGCGCGCACTTCTACCCTTTCACCACTAGATGGCAGCCAAAGGACACGGCGGGAATGATGATTTCTGCTTTCATTTTGAGGGGAGTAATAACTGGGAGAGACCTCGAAATGTTGACTCTGGCTTCTGCTATTTACACGCCTGACTTCAAAGGCTTCAAACAGCTGCTTTGTTCCATCAGGCACTTAACCATTTGGCTGTTAGTGAGGTCCTCGGAGTATATACATGTGCAGGTATTCTGATTTTTATTTTATTTATTTTTCATTTTTTTTGTCTGTTTTGTCGCATGATCATAGATAGCTCTGCGTCATGTCTACAGTCTAGTTCATCCATACAGCTCAGGGTGTCCCTTTAACTCTTAAAATACACTCAGGTTTTTTTTTTTATATCTTTTAAGTGTCCGCTTTGAACTCCATACCAAGGGTCACTATTTCCCTGTAACCTCCGGTAACAGCTGTGAATGCATCTCTGCTTCATCAACATGCAAGGGCTGAAACGCTGTAGTCTACTTGCAGCTGGTAACGTGGGCCAGTGTTAGGATCGCCAATGAGCGGCAAGCGTTCTGGAGTGGACCAACTGGGCTGTACACCAGACTCCCCCTGTAGGGGCTACCCTCAAGCTACCCCCTATACAGGGACTGTCAGACACTCCCCCAGGGGGTCTAAATGCACAATTGCCAGGACCAGTGGTTTCGGCTCGAGAGAGTCTCTAAAGCCCAGTACGGGTGTGCACAGATGTGACCACACGGATGAGGAATCAACAGGATGTGGTATCCTAGACGTGGCAGCATGCAGGTGGTGGCTCATACGTGGCAGCATGGAAGTGGTGGTAGAACCAAGCTCTAGGAAAAGACAGATTATCGGGTACAGGTAGCTGGTACTAGGACACATGACGCAGGACTAGACTCAGTGACCGTTACGGGGCCTGAGAAGTAGCAACACACTCAGATAGGCAACATTGCTCAGGCACCTCCCCTAAGGGGAACAAAAACCAAAAGTAGCCAGCTTACCGCCAATAAATGTCCACGTTGTATGCCGACATCTTGATTAGTGGCTCAGCTCGGAGAGAAAGCAGGAGCTCCAGCTGCATTTGAGACCAATGAAGGATTTTCCAGCGAGCCCATGAATATAATGTAGATAAAATCCATTCTTTATTCCATAGAAAATAGTTATCAAAAAACAATCAAGGGGTTAGAAAGGCACAGAAAAAGTAGAATCTGCAAAGTGATAACGAGACATGTTTCATCAGTCATCTTCCCTAAGGGGAAGGTGCCTTAAATATCTTCAGGGTGATTGCTGACCTCAAGGGTCACTTCCAGGTAATAGAACGCCGACCCTTTAAGAAAGGGGGCGTGACCACGCGCACACCCTTCGGGCGCTGCCAGACAACCTGCGTGTGGCCCGGAAGCAGAAGGAGGCTGCGGCAGGCCCCTGGACGGGAACGAGGTGCATGGGACTGCCGGACAGGGGAGGAGAACGGCGCCCCCACTGAGACGCGAGAGCGCCGCACCATGTCCTGGCGCTACAGCCTGAAAGTGATCAGACTTGTCTTGACAGAAAACCAAACCGTCTTCCAGTACTTTATCCTTAGGATAGGTCATCGGTATCATGTCTGTCTGGGTCTGACGTCAAACACCCCACCAATAAGCTATCTGGAGCTCCTGGAGGTACATAGTGAATGGAGCTGAACAGCACTAAAGTGGCCTTTCTCGGGTACTGCAGCTCATCTCCTATGAAGATGAATGTGATCTGAGTTGCAGTACCTGAGAACGGCCACTAAACAGTGCATGGCGCTGTGCTAAAATCTGTTTGTGTCCAGGGCTAAGAAAGCTGATTGATGGGGTGGGGTGTTTGACCCCCCACTGGTCGGATATATAGTGTTTCCCCCAAAAATAAGCCCTAGCGTGATTTTACAGGATTGTTGGAGTATGCTTGAAATATAAGCCCTACACCAAAAATAAGCCCTAGTCACAGTCAGGGCCGGCTTTAGGGGGAGTCAGCACAGTTTCTGAGGGCCCCACTCTCTTACGGACCCTAGAAGTTGTATTCCAAGGGTCAGATTGCTTAAGGACCTTTTGATGACTTCATGTCACATGACCAAATGTTTCTTAGTAGACGACCTTCTGTATCAATAGGGTTCAGCTTAGAAACCCCTTCCAAACCGGCCGACCATCTAATGTGTATAGGGGAGCCTCCCTACTCTCCCCAACATATTTTGAGGAACGCCCAATTATTTTGTTCTTAGGGAAGATAAGACACTGCCAGAGCAGATTGGTAGCGGATTCCTCCCTCTCACCATTCAAAACATAAAAATGTTTCCAGTGAGCAGTTTTTGCATTTACTTAAACAGTATGGTGCCACATAGTGTGAACAATGTATGAGAGCTGGTCATACGTGCTCAATCGCTCCCCTCCCACACCCAGGTCTCTTCATAGTGATCCTGAGATCACTGTGGGACAACCTATAGAAATATAAGGCTACATGCGCACGCTGCATCTTTTTGTGTTCACAAACTGCAGCCAAAACTGCAAACTGCACCTTGTCAGAGAGAGCCTGGAAATGTCACAAAAAACGCATGTAATTTTAGGTGCGTTTTTGGTGCGTTTTCGGTGCGTTTTTCACACCCTGCGTTTTTGTGACAAATGTTGACAAAAACGCAGGAAGAATGAACATGCTGCATTTTATTTGACACAAACTTTTGACAAATAAAACGCTGACAAATAAACTGCAATGTGCGCATGACAAATCTGACTTCTCATAGACTTTGCTGGGAATTGAAATGTCAGAAAAAAAGCAGGAAAAAAAGCAGCGTGCGCATGTAGCCTAAATCGCTTTCTGCCTACTTGCCAGGATAGGAGCTGATTTTCACCTGATCTTTCTCCCTAGCAACAGACCAGATTGGGAAGGAGACTGGTTTTCACCTGAACTTTCTCCCTAGCAACAGGCCAGAAGGGGGGAGGAGACTGATTTTCATGCGGCTTGTCTCCCTAGCAACAGGCTAGAGGGGGAAAAATACTGATTTTTACCTGATCTTTCTCCCTAGCTACAGGCTAGAGGGGAAAGAAGGCTAGAGGGGAAAGACTGATTTTCCCCTTATCTTTCTCCCTAGCAACAAGCCAGAGGGGGAAGAAGACTGATTTTCGCCTGATCTTTCTTCCTAGCAACAGGCCCGAGGGGGAAGGAGACTGATTTTCAAATTATCTTTCTCCTTTCTCCCTAGCAACAGGCTAGAGGGGGAAGAAGACTGATTTTCGCCTGATCTTTCTCTCTAGCAACAAGCCAGAGGGGGAAGGAGACTAATTTTCACCCGATCTTTCTCCCTAGCAACAGGCTAAAAGGGGAAAGAAGACTGATTTTCGCCTGATCTTTCTCTCTAGCAACAAGCCAGGGGGGGAAGGAGACTAATTTTCACCTGATCTTTCTCCCTAGCAACAGACCAGAGGGGTAGGAGACTGATTTTCGCCTGATCTTTCTTCCTAGCAACAGGCCAGAGGGGGAAGAAGACTAATTTTTCCCTGATCTTTCTTCCTAATAGGCCAGGGGGGAAGGAGACTGATTTTCACCTGATCTTTCTCCCTAACAACAGGCCAGAGGGGGAAGGAGACTGATTTTCAAATGATCTTTCTCCTTTCTCCCTAGCAACAAAGAGAGTGACACATAGAAGCGAAGAATAGCAAAAAGGTATATTTGTTTTTTTAAATGCAAAAAAATGCTTCAAATTACTTTACAGGAACAGTTCACAGCATTTTAACAATTTTTTTTTCTATGCTAATAACTCATAGGCTAAGCCCTTTAATTTATTTTTGCCTTTTATTTTTAGAATTTTGTGCAGCTCCAGGTAATTGTGTTTTACCTAATAGAAGCGGATAATTGCCGCGCTGTTAATAATTCCTGCCATTCTATAAATGGGTAGCTGTACTTGGCAGAACGCTGCAATGTTCTGTGAACGCTCGGCGCTGCCTACCTTCCGATAAACCCCCGGCCGTGCCAGGGCACATGTAGGTGTCTGAGTGGCATCATCACATGCGAAAAAGGCTTTGAATGAAAGCAAAACACCACTGCCAATTAATCACTGCCGCGGCTGTGCCCGTCCCCCCCGCGTATCAGATAAGCCGGGATATTTCTGTAGTTTTCGTTCCCCATTCATTAACGAGATATTGTCTGAATTCTTCAGCATTCACATTAGGGATGTTTTAAAAAAAAATGTAATTAATCTCCCTTCTTAATAATAATGTATTTTTATTCATGAGCGGCAGCTAATAATTGGCTGGTTTGCTCAGTGGGAAGATTAAGGTGAATGCAACTGAAAGTCGACTTCAAAGGCCGGTATTCTGCAACGTGAATGTAGGGGCCGCACGGTGGCTGAAACAAACGCCGCTTACCTGATTGTTACCTTATACCAGAACAGGAGCCCGATAATAGAAATGTGGAGAGATGAAGGTAAAACATATTGTTCTGTTACATCCACAATGTACCACAACCCCAGTCACAATTAATATTATCACCAGTATCTGGGTTACTTGCAATAGACATCTAAAAATAATCATTTAGTAGAAAAACCTTTTATATCTTCCATGTACATGGGAAACTATAAAAAATCTGCACTCTATGTACAAGAATATAACTACTATAATACTTCCCCTTTACACAAGAATATATCTACTATAATACTGCCATCTATGTACAAGAATATAACTGCTATAATACTGCCCCCTATGTACAAGAATATAACTACTATAATACTGCCCCCTATGTACAGGAAAATAACTACTATGATACTGCCCCCTATGTACAAGAATATAACTACTATAATACTTCCCCTATGTACAAGAATATAACTGCTATAATACTGCTCCCTATGTACAAGAATATAACTGCTATAATACTGCCCCCTATGTACAAGAATATAACTACTATAATACTGCCCCTATGTACAAGAATATAACTACTATAATACTTCCCCTATGTACAAGAATATAACTGCTATAATACTGCTCCCTATGTACAAGAATATAACTGCTATAATACTGCCCCCTATGTACAAGAATATAACTACTATAATACTTCCCCTATGTACAAGAATATAACTGCTATAATACTGCTCCCTATGTACAAGAATATAACTGCTATAATACTGCCCCCTATGTACAAGAATATAACTACTATAATACTGCCCCCTATGTACAAGAATATAACTGCTATAATACTGCTCCCTATGTACAAGAATATAACTGCTATAATACTGCCCCCTATGTACAAGAATATAACTACTATAATACTGCCCCTATGTACAAGAATATAACTACTATAATACTTCCCCTATGTACAAGAATATAACTGCTATAATACTGCTCCCTATGTACAAGAATATAACTGCTATAATACTGCCCCCTATGTACAAGAATATGACTGCTATAATACTGCCCCCTATGTACAAGAATATAACTGCTATAATACTGCCCCCTATGTACAAGAATAAAACTACTATTATACTGCCCCTATGTACAAGAATAAAACTACTATAATACTGTCCCCTATGTACAAGAATATAACTATTATAATACTGTCCCCTATGTACAAGAATATAACTACTATAATTCTGCCCCCTATGTACAAGAATATAACTACTATAATTCTGCCCCTTATGTACAAGCATATAACTACTATAATACTGCTCCTATGTACAAGAATATAACTACTATAATACTGCCCCCTATGTACAAGACTATAACTACTATAATACTGCCCCTATATACAAGAATATAACTACCATAATACTGCCCCTATGTACAAGCATATAACTACTATAATACTGCTCCTATGTATAAGAATATAACTACTATAATACTTCCCCTATGTACAGGAATATAACTACTATAATACTGCCCCCTATGTTCAAGAATATAACTGCTATAATACTGCCCCCTATGTACAAGAATATAACTGCTATAATACTGCCCCCTATGTACAAGAATATAACTACTATAATACTGCCCCCTATGTACAAGAATATAACTGCTATAATACTGCTCCCTATGTACAAGAATATAACTACTATAATACTGCCCCCTATGTACAAGAATATAACTGCTATAATACTGCCCCCTATGTACAAGAATATAACTGCTATAATACTGCCCCTATGTACAAGAATATAACTGCTATAATACTGCCCCCTATGTACAGGAATATAACTACTATAATACTGCCCCCTATGTACAAGAATAAAACTACTATAATACTGTCCCCTATGTACAAGAATATAACTACTATAATAATGTCCCATATGTACAAGAATATAACTACTATAATACTGTCCCCTATGTACAAGAATATAACTACTATAATTCTGCCCCCTATGTACAAGAATATAACTACTATAATTCTGCCCCCTATGTACAAGAATATAACTACTATAATTCTGCCCCCTATGTACAAGAATATAACTACTATAATACCGCCCCCTATGTACAGGAATATAACTACTGTAATACTGCCCCTATGTACAAGACTATAACTACTGTAATACTGCCCCTATGTACAAGACTATAACTACTATAATACTGCCCCTATATACAAGAATATAACTACTATAATACTGCCCCTATGTACAAGAATATAACTACTGTAATACTGCCCCTATATACAAGAATATAACTACTATAATAGTGCCCCTATGTACAAGAATATAACTACTATAATACTGCCCCTATGTACAAGAATATAACTACTGTAATACTGCCCCCTATGTACAAGTATATAACCACTATAATACTGCCCCCTATGTACAAGAATATAACTACTATAATACTGCCCCTATGTACAAGAATATAACTACTGTAATACTGCCCCCTATGTACAGGAATATAACTACTGTAATACTGCCCCCTATGTACAAGTATATAACCACTATAATACTGCTCCCATGTGTAGGACTATAACTGCTATCATGGAGATCTTGTATGCTGTATAGACTGTGGGTGATTTTCTTTGGTCTTGTCTCGTGTTCCGCTCTTGCGTTACATGTTGCTATACTCCGCAGACGTTACCTCTTGCTGCTCCCCTCTGGCATCATCCTAATAGCAGAATGGTGGCTGATCCGCTAATGATTCCTCCGACAGTCCGTGTGTCTCCTCGGAGATCCTCCTGGTGAAGCGTCGTTCCCTGACAGACATCCGCCATCCCCAGGGGAGAAAGTGTAAAACACACTTGGCATCTCCCAGAAGGATCTTTAATACATTCATAATAATTAGTCCACTAATGTGTCATTTAATCGCATTCGTTATGATTGTCATCTGCAGCTGCATTTCAGGGACGGGGAGGGTTTTTTTTTTGTTTTTTTTTCTCCACTTTTCCCTTTTCATTTTTGATTTTTCTTTTTCCTGTCTCAGTCTTGATAATGAGGCTTCGTCGCTGGCGAGATATGAGAAATTATTATTTTTTTTTACTCCCTTTTTTTTTTTTTTATCTCCCCCCTCCGCTGATGTTGTGACAAGTTTTCTTCTCCGTGCGGTGTATTTTTAGAGTTAGTTCTCTCTTACATTAATTCCCCTTCAGTATGGATGACTATCTTCATCAGGTTGATGCTGACCCATGTGCCGCCATCACGGGAGATGCTTAAAAAAAAAAAAAAGCCCCTGCTATACGTACGCAATGGGTAACAGCAGAGTGTTCTGGGAGCTGTGCACCACTTCTGGAGACTTTCCGAAAAACAACTCTTGATCAGTTTCTTCCCTAGAAATAATTAGTAATTTGACAGCTCCACTATCATGTCCGTACTGTGCTGTCCCGTGTTTGTCACGATAGATACGAGGGAAGTACCACATGGCACCGCACGACCATCTCTACCCTCACCTACTGTATCCTCACCCAACCCTTGTAGACTGGTAGCCCTTGTGGACAGGGTCTTCTATTCTCCTGTAGACTGTGAGCCCTCGTGGGCAGGGTCCTCTGTCTTCCTGTAGACTGTGAGCCCTCATGGGCAGGGTCCTTTCTCATCCTCTAGACTGTGAGCCTTTGTGGGCAGGGTCCTTTCTCCTCCTGTAGACTGTGAGCCCTCGTGGGCAGAGTCTTCTCTCCTCCTGTAGGCTGTGAGCCCTCGTGGGCAGAGTCTTCTCTCCTCCTGTAGGCTGTGAGCCCTCGCGGTCAGGGACCTCTGTCTTCCTGTAGACTGTGAGCCCTCGTGGGCAGAGTCTTCTCTCCTCCTGTAGACTGTGAGCCCTCGTGGGCAGGGTCCTCTCTCCTCCTGTAGACTGTGAGCCCTCGTGGGCAGGGTCCTCTCTCCTCCTGTAGACTGTGAGCCCTCGTGGGCAGGGTCCTCTCTCCTCCTGTAGACTGTGAGCCCTCGTGGGCAGGGTCCTCTCTCCTCCTGTAGACTGTGAGCCCTCGTGGGTAGGATCCTCTCTCCTCCTGTAGACTGTGAGCCCTCGTGGGCAGGGTCCTCTCTCCTCCTGTAGACTGTGAGCCCTCGTGGGCAGGGTCCTCTCTCCTCCTGTAGACTGTGAGCCCTCGTGGGCAGGGTCCTCTCTTCTCCTGTAGACTGTGAGCCCTCGTGGGCAGGATCCTCTCTCCTCCTGTAGACTGTGAGCCCTCGTGGGTAGGATCCTCTCTCCTCCTGTAGACTGTGAGCCCTCGTGGGTAGGATCCTCTCTCCTCCTGTAGACTGTGAGCCCTCGTGGGCAGGGTCCTCTCTCCTCCTGTAGACTGTGAGCCCTCGTGGGCAGGGTCCTCTCTCCTCCTGTAGACTGCGAGCCCTCGTGGGTAGGATCCTCTCTCCTCCTGTAGACTGTGATCCCTTGTGAGCAGGTCCTCTCTCCTCCTGTAGACTGTGAGCCCTCGTGGTCAGGGTTCTCTCTCCTCCTGTAGACTGTGAGCCCTCGTGGTCAGGGTTCTCTCTCCTCCTGTAGACTGTGAGCCCTCGTGGTCAGGGTTCTCTCTCCTCCTGTAGACTGTGAGCCCTCGCGGGCAGGGTCCTCTCTCCTCCTGTACCAGTCTGTGCCTTGTTTTGATTATGATTATTGTACTTGTCCATACTATGTATACCCCTTTTCACATATAAAGCGCCATGGAATAAATGGCGCTATAATAAATAATAATAGTACGAAGGAAAGGGAAGGGAAACCCTTTGTTTAGGGAAGGGGAAGACAGTGACCCCTGACCAAACTTACTGCTGGCCCCTGGGGTCCATCACCACTCAAGATAGGTTCGATACCTATTTGCCGAGCCAGGTTCTTTGACCCTAGGTATCCTTAGTGCTGGACCCTAAATAGGGAAAGGATGGGATGAGCTCTTTGTCAACCCCACTAAACACTATAGAATACACAAGGGGGACACACAGGGGGAAAATGCATAAACTACTTATCCACAGATGACTCAGGTAGAAGTTCCGCAACGATACCACAGAGAAGTACAAGCCATCTGCTTGCAACCAAGGCTTGAATGAACTGAAAATATCACCAGCACCAGTCCAGGGAAGGAAAGAATACTGATGATCAGCGGCTGAGTGGAAGGCGAGCTCCTACTGGGTCCAAAAGGGGGAGAGATTAATCCAACAGGAAAGCTACCTATACCAATGAATACTGACAGCAGGGACAATAGAAAGTCAGGGAGCATTCTGTGCAGCCAAACGCTGTGACCTTCTATGGCCCGAAACCACATGACTGTTGTCACCTGTGACCGTTTCATATAGAAGCGTCATTCTAGCAATAACCGCTCTGCCGGGCGGCAGCAACTCACGCGTTTCGCTGTGCAGTGTTAGACTGTGACGCAAGCGACTAAACCCAGCCTTAGGATATCAATATTCACACGACATATTTGATGAAGGAATGTCCGCAACTGACACTCCACTCCTCATCTGAATTGAGATGGGGAGACATTTGCAGCAAATATGCCACTTGGGCCTCTTATTTTTGGTTTGCAGGGCACCCGTCCTGCAGCAAACGTTTACCAATACTAGGAATCTGTTTGCCCCATCTCTAGTTCTCATACCGTTTATATATTTCCAGGAGGAACCGCAGAGGGACAGTGTAATGTAGAGCTCTCAAAGCAGATGGCGTAAGACAGTTATTTTTATGGAGAGTACAAGTATTTAATAAAACATTTTTTTCTCCATTTATCCGTCGCCTTAACACGTTACCTCCTGTTCGTTTTACTCCGACTTCTGTTATTGTTGCGTTCACATCGGGCTGCACAATCTCTTCTCCTTCAGAGCACTTGCGTGTGAAGGATCAGAACCCATCCAAGCAGACAGAACCAGCAGCGATTCTTTTTTTTTTTTTTTTTTTTTTTTTTCGAGGATAATTTTCACCATTTTGCTTTTTCGTTGTGTTTTTTTTTTTACGCCCGGAGCGCGGACCGTATTCAGGGCGCCGGTAATTATTCAATTATTCACTCAGCAAATTGTAAATTAATGTTCACGGGTTCTGGTGAATGACATAATTGCAACTTAAAAAGGGCAATTAATCATAAGACACTCCCGTTGCTTGGTTCCTAGTCCTTTATATTGAACTGTAAGAGTCGCCATGGCACGGTTAACCCCCCCCGTGTGCCGCAAGAGGTGCCGATAGACGCATACGGTACTCATGTCTTATTTGGAGGGTCTGACCTTGAATGAGGTTTCTTCAATATAGAAATTTAGCTGAGGCTTTGAAATAGGGTGAGCGGGATATATTCGGGGGAACACACGATGGGGCACGTTGGGGCGATCTGTCCAGTCGTGTGATCCAGATGGTGACAGAGAAGTATACCTGCAAGATGGAAACCAATTGGCACTGGGATGCTTAGGCCAGGTGAGAACTTCATGGAATCGCCTCATTCTGAACATCCATTAAAGTCTATGGTCTTTCCACGTGGATGCCCAGATCGTGGTCCCAGACGGTTGTAACAAAGTTAGAAAAGTAGCCATGGGTCGTCCATCGGATAGTGATTAGGGAGGCACAAGCTGGAAGATCATATGGACCATAGTCTGATTACAGGCCAGGAGATGGGGCCACCGGTACCAAACAACATGGGCAAAGGGACCAGCAAGAGCGTAATTAGGAAAAAATGCCAGGGTCTCATTGGGGAGTGAAAATACATAGGACCAAAAGCCATGGAAAAATGGGCATGATACAGGAGGAGGATTCCCCATTAATGTGTCCCTCCATTGTTACTCTTCCGCTCTACCTTCAGGTACAGAGTATTGGGCTTAGTGGATAGTATAGGATCCTTGACTGATACATACTGGGCCTGCATGTCTTTATCTTAAAATTGGGTGGGAAGCAAACCATAAATTGGCTGCCAGACCTGCATTATTCTCAAGTGCTGGTGATACCATCCAAAGTGAGGAGGAGACCTTCGGCCTTCTTCAACAGGACGGCAGTGTAAGGTGCACCAATGCCTGGGATGGAAACCGCCGTTGTTTGGTCTTGTCACTGGAACGGGGCCAGGTGAGTGAAAAGGAGAATTGAGAAGGATTGGTAAGAGATAGTGGCCGGAGACAGCAGAACAAAGTATTCAGGCAAAGTAAAAAGCTGATCATAAGTGGTAGGGAATGGTGGCACCAACAAAACGACAGCAAGAAATGTTAGCGGATGGTTGCAAGTAATGTACACCCTGCATGTGATGAGGGCAGTAATATGATGGGGATAAGTGGGAGGTAACAGACTGAGAGGTATCAATGGTAGATGCAGGGTCCTCCAGTAGCACTGAGTATTTCAGGCAATGAGTAGGCGGCAGTGATCCATGATTATGGGGGCAGCATGTATTATCGCAGTGTTAGAAAAACAGGGTAATTATGGAAGATGTCATGTACTACCATAGCTTTGAGCAGCACAGAGTATTTCTGTAGAATAGACGGTAGTGAGGGTTTGGGGGTGGGGGAGGTAATTTGGATGTCCGTTGCAGACCTAGTGAAGGGACTGTAGTCTTACAGGAATACAGAGTATTTCAGGAGAGAAGCCGTGAACAATACACAGATGCTAATCAGGATCGTGTTATGATATGTTTGATTGAGGAAGATTAGCGGGATGTCAGTTGCAGACCTTGTGAAAGTTGCATAGTCTTACAGCAGCACAGAGTATTTCAGGTGTTTGCATTCATCTTGTGGGAAGAAGTGATTCAATCTGAAGATATTATAATCTTATACTATATTGGAGCTGGTTTCTGATTATCGTGTTGTGTGATGTGCCTGGGTGCTCAGTGCCAGGGAGGCGCCAACAAGCCACTTTACCTTGACCTTGTTCTTTACATTCAGGGCTAGAACAGCACACCCAAGCTTTTCCCTGGTGTGGGGTAGCGGCAGCTCTGTTGGGTGGGGGGTAGAGACTATTAATGCCACGTGACTAGTGTAGACTATACCTTGCTGGCCGCGTCTCCTCGACTCTGAGGGGTCAGCGGGTACAGGAACATTTTTATACAGTGCCTTGCGAACGTATTCGGACCCCTTGCATTTTTCAACCTATTCCCACATTTCAGGCTTCAAACATAAAGATAAAAATTTCAATTTTATGGTGAAGAATCAACAACAAGTGGGACACAATTGTGAAGTTGAACGAAATTTATTGCTTATTTTAAACTTTTTTAAAAAATAAATAACTGAAAATTGGGGCGTGCAATATTATTCATCCCCTTTACTTTCAGTGCAGCAAACTCACTCCAGAAGTTCATTGAGGATCTCTGAATGATCCAATGTTGTCCTAAATGACTGGTGATGATAAATATAATCCACCTGTGTGTGATCAAGTCTCCGTATAAATGCCCCTGCTGTGTGATAGTCTCAGTGTTCTGTTTAAAGCACAGATAGCATCATGAAGACCAAGGAACACAACAGGCAGGTCCGTGATACTGTTGTGGAGAAGTTTAAAGCCGGATTTTGTTACAAAAATATTTCCAACACTTTAAACCTTCCCAAGAAGCACTGTGTAAGCGATCATATTGAAATGGAAGGAGTATCATTCATACCACTGCAAATCTACCAAGACCCGGCCGTCCCTCAAACATTTAATCTCAAACAAGGAGAAGACTGATCAGAGATGCAGCCAAGAGGCCCATGATCACTCTGGATGAACTGCAGAGATCTACAGCTGAGGTGGGAGAGTCTGTCCATAGGACAACAATCAGTCGTTCACTGCAAAAATCTGGCCTTTATGAAAGAGTGGCAAGGAGAAAGCCTTTTCTCAAAGATATCCATAAAAAGTGTCATTTAAAGTTTGCCACAAGCCACCTGGGAGACACCAAACATGTGGAAGAAGGTGCTCTGCTCAGATGAAACGAAAATCAAACTTTTTGGGCACAATGCCAAACGATATATTTGGTGTAAAAGCAACACAGCTCATCACCCTGAAGACACCATCCCCACTGTCAAACATGGTGGTGGCAGCATTATGGTTTGGGCCTGCTATTCTTCAGCAGGGACAGGGAAGATGGTTAAAATTGATGGGAAGATGGATAGAGCCAAATACAGGACCATTATTGAAGAAAACCTGTTGGAGTCTGCAAAAGACCTGAGACTGGGACGGAGATTTGCCTTCCAACAAGACAATGATCCAAAACATAAAGCAAAAGCTACAGTGGAATCGTTCACAAATAACGTATCCAGGTGTTAGAATGGCCAAGTCACAGTCCAGACCTGAACCCAATCGAGAATCTGTGGAAAGAGCTGAAAACTGCTGTTCACAAACGCTCTCCATCCAACCTCACTCAGCTCCAGCTGTTTACAAAGGAAGAATGGGCGAGAATTTCAGTCTCTCGATGTGCATAACTGATAGACACATACCGCCGCATCCACCGCAGCGACCGGTTTAGGTAAGTATTATAAAGTGTTTTTTGTGTTCTACACAGCGGCCTGAGCTCTTATATACAGCATGTTAGAATGCTGTATATAAGAGCCCACTGGTGGTGGCTGCAGCTTGTGGGGCAGGGGACTGGTGACCGGTTCCCTTTAAGGGAGATTACCATTTTGCTTATATTATTGTTTAGCTTTTTACCATGTATCTAGTTCATACAGTATGTAGGTTCTCCTTCATTTTTGACTATACTCCAAAATGCTCCTTGATATCGGCTTCTTATGGCAGTCTCGGTATGTATCGAGTCTTCATGGAGTGATTTCAATATTTAAGGTTATGGATTCATTATGGGGCCAATAAATGAAATTTCTTCCAAAAATCAATTAGATGTCTGCCCCTCACCCGTCCGCTGGATGGAAAATCTTTTGTCCGGCTCGTGATCTTTGAGGTGCTCATCTGAAGTAGAAACGGTGCAAGATCTTTTTGGTGAATCTTGTCAGCTCTATCCTCAATTTATAATTGACAGGTATTCCCATCTTATAATCTCCAGGATGGGGGATCACTTTATGATATGTGGGGTATGACCACTTGGGACCACCACCAATCCTGAGAATGAAGTGACTGCAGCACTGATTTAGCAAATTTTCCATACAATGGTGATCCGGCTGCTTGGAAGCTTTATTCAAGTGACTTCCTCCAAAACAGGGGAAACCTAAAAAGTCACTAACCAGGGCTGCTGTCTGCTAGTTAGGATCAGTAGGGTTCCCTGAGGTCAGACCTCTCAACAAACTTAGTGACTCATATCTTTGGAGTTCCCCTTTTAAGGGAATCTTTGATTTAAGATTCCCTTTACAAAAGCCCTTAATCAATAAAGTTTGGAGACTTCATGAAGTAGTGCCGCTCCTTCATTTTATAGGTAAGACGACCTCTCCGACTGAAGTGATCTACTTTATAAGTTGGAAGATAACTTGTTTCCTTGGGTTTCCACTTAAAGGATCTAGATTCACGGCCTAGTGAAAATTATATGTATATTAGTGTAGATTGTTTAATTTCTGATTCCCAAAAAGATACTTCCATATGCTCTACCTCAGCACATCAGACTCTCCCCTGCCGTGGAAAGCTTCAAGAGGAACCTCAAGACCCACCTCTTCCAACAAGCCTACAACCTACAATAGCCCTCAGTCCAGAAGACCACTGCGCAACCAGCTCTGTCCTCACCTATTGTACCATCACCCATTCCCTATAGACTGTGAGCCCTCGCGGGTAGGGTCCTCTCTCCCCCTGTAGACTGTGAGCCCTCGCGGGTAGGGTCCTCTCTCCCGCTGTAGACTGTGAGCCCTCGCGGGTAGGGTCCTCTCTCCCCCTGTAGACTGTGAGCCCTCGCGGGTAGGGTCCTCTCTCCCCCTGTAGACTGTGAGCCCTCGCGGGTAGGGTCCTCTCTCCCCCTGTAGACTGTGAGCCCTCGCGGGTAGGGTCCTCTCTCCCCCTGTAGACTGTGAGCCCTCGCGGGTAGGGTCCTCTCTCCCCCTGTAGACTGTGAGCCCTCGCGGGCAGGGTCCTCTCTCCTCCTATACCAGTCTGTTTTGTACTGTTAATGATTGTTGTACGTATACCCTCTTTCACTTGTAAAGCGCCATGGAATAAATGGCGCTATAATAATAAATAATAATAATAATAATAATACCCCAAGCGACTGCAGCTGTAATCGCAGCAAAAGGTGGCGCTACAAAGTATTAACTTAAAGGGGATGAATAATATTGCACGCCCCAATTTTCAGTTATTTAGTTTTTAATTAAGTTTAAAATAAGCAAGAAATTTCATTCACCTTCACAATTGTGTCCACTTGTTGTTGATTCTTCACCAGAACATTAACATTTTTTATCTTTATGTTTGAAGCCTGAAATGTGGGAAAAGGTTGAAAAATTCAAGGGGGCCGAATACTTTTGTAAGGCACTGTATTGCAGGGTGCAGGCAGTGTACAGCAGCCGCCTGTAATCCATGGACGCTGCTCATCTTCTCCGCGGCCCCCATTATGTCTGCAGTGATATCAAGGGGAACAATCGTGGAAATAATAGAACATTTCAGAATGTCTTCTCACCAGTAATCATTCAGTTTGCTCTAGTGTGTAAATCTGCGCTGGAAGTCTAGGGAAAGCGTTTGTAATGACCCCGTGAGCTATTTGCTGAAATGCCTCATTCATTACCAGGGACTATTACAGTTTAGAGCATCCATGTATAATGATCAGGAGAAGATAAACAGCTATTATCTGTACGTCTGCATCTGTCTCCTGAACACACACAGATCACCCTCAGCCTACCCAGCCGAAAATAAGGCCGACACTTGGTGCCAATCCAGAGCTATATGTGAGTGTAGGTATCTACAAGGTGGTCTCATAGCGGTGAACATGGCGGCACCATTGCAGAGAGACCCGATTATCAGGTAATCATGGCTTGACTTCCTATTACTACATTTGGATTAATGTCCTACAACTGAGTCGAAGCACTGCATCGGGTACCAACCATATCCACGTTTTGTCTGTTTTCGAAGCACCATTACAGGATTCCTCTCACCAGTCTGGATCATTTATAGGGACCGTAGCGGTCTCCTACTGATGATCGTAACAGGCTCCCACTAATGTTAGTAGCAGGCTCCCACCGAATACCACAATGGGATCCCACCGATGACCATAACAGGCTTCCACCAATGACCATAGTGGGATCCCACCGATCACCATAACGGGCTCCCACCGGTGACTGTAGTGGGCTCCCACCGGTGACTGTAGTGGGCTCCCACCGGTGACTGTAGTGGGCTCCCACCGGTGACTGTAGTGGGCTCCCACCGGTGACTGTAGTGGGCTCCCACCGGTGACTGTAGTGGGCTCCCACCGGTGACTGTAGTGGGCTCCCACCGGTGACTGTAGTGGGCTCCCACCGGTGACTGTAGTGGGCTCCCACCGGTGACTGTAGTGGGCTCCCACCGGTGACTGTAGTGGGCTCCCACCGGTGACTGTAGTGGGCTCCCACCGGTGACTGTAGTGGGCTCCCACCGGTGACTGTAGTGGGCTCCCACCGGTGACTGTAGTGGGCTCCCACCGGTGACTGTAGTGGGCTCCCACCGGTGACTGTAGTGGGCTCCCACCGGTGACCGTATCGGGCTGCCACCAATGACGTATCGGGCTCCCACCGTATCGGGCTGCCACCGATGACGTATTGGGCTCCCACTGATGACCGTATCTATGGGCCTGAAGGAGACGGCCGAGGGCAGGATGTGGCTTTGTCACATTGATGATATCCTCATCTTTTCCAGAGATCGTGCAACATATAGGCCCCATGTGCGCACCGTTCTGAAAAAATTAGAGGATCATCACTTGTATGTCAAACTAGAGAAATGTATATTTGAAGTGCAAGAGTTAGGTTTTCTGGGAGTTATCCTCTTCCCTGGAGAGTTCGGATGGACCCCGCTAGTTAAAGGTGGTGCTTGATTGGACCCAACCATGAAAATCTCCAAACTATTAAGCATTTCTTGGGTTTCGCAAACTATTACATGAGGTTTATCAAGGTGGTAAAAACTCTCACTGATTCACTTATTTTACTCGTAAAGGGGTAGATGTCTCTAACTGGGATCCTCCTACGATCCAGGCATTTCTCACTCTCAAAAAGGCCTTTTTCTCCACTCCTGTTTCTGGCCGAGCCAGATGTCAATAGGCCTTTTGTGGTGGAGGTGGGTGCCTCTGAGGTAGGGGTGAGGGTGTTGCTCTCCCAGGGATCTTCTACCCTAACTAATCTGAGGCCATGCGCCTCCAGAGCTGAAGTACATATGATGTTGGCAGCCGAGAACTTCACGCCATTAAGTTAGGTCTGGAGGAGTGGAGACATCTCCTTGAAGGGGCTAAACATCCATTTATTGTACTTATGGACCATAAGAACCCAATTTATTTAGAAAATGCTAAGAGATTAGATTTTAGGCAGGCACAATGGCCTTGTTCTTTACTAAATTTCATATTTCTCTTTCTTCCCTGGAACCTGTGAATGTACGAGCGGACACTCTCTTTCGGAGTCTCTGTCACATCCTTCCCAGGTGGGTTGTGGTTCCTCTGTCAATGTGGCCTGGTACGCCTCATAAGTTATTTGTTCCTGTTCACTTGAGGTTGGGGTTGCTCAGGGAGTGCCATGACGCTGTCACAGCCGGTCACTCAGGGATCAAGGGTACCCATCATCTTTTAGACAGTGTATTGGTGGCCGTCCCTAGGTAAGGATATAGAGGCCTATGTCCATCATCTTTTAGACAGTGTATTGGTGGCCGTCCCTAGGTAAGGACGTAGAGGCCTATGTTAAGACATGTGAAATATGCACCAGAAACAAAGTCCCTGGTATCCTTACACGTCCATGGTCCCACATATGTTTGGATTTCATAAAGGATTTCCCTATATCCAAGGGTATGAGCATTGTTTGGGTAATTGTTGACCGCTTTTCCAAACAGTGCCATTTGGTTCCCCTCGCAAAGCTGACCAATGCCCAGGAGATGATTGATCTGTGTCTCGTTCAGATGGTAAGACTGCATGGTTTTCCATTGGATATTGTCGCTGATCAAGGCTCCCAGTTTATTTCTAGGGTTTTGAGGGCTTTCTGTAAGCGCCTCGGGACGGTTCTGTCATTTTCATCTGCATACCACCCACAGATTGAGCAAACCAACCATATTTGGAGTTATTTGGAGCCATATTTGAGTGTTTTTTACTCCCATAATCAGTGAGAATTGGCGAATACCTGACCTTGGCTGTATTTGTTTAAACAATAGGCACCACAAAGCTCTTGGTACATCCCTTTTTTTCTATAATCTTGGTTTCCATTCCAGGTCCCCATGCTTTGAGGGCAGAGCAAGAATGTCTGTGGTCTCTAAATTGCCCCACCATCCTATGAAGATCTGGGGGAGGCTTGGTGTCATCTCAAGAAAGCAGAGGAGAGAACGAAGAGGCAGACCAATAAACGCCGACAGCAGGAACTTCAGTTTAGGGTTGGGGATAGGGTCTGAGTGTTCACCAAGAACCTAAAGATTAAGTTGCTTTCCCCAAAGCTGGCATCTAAGTTTATTGCACCTTTCACCATTATCAAAATCATACATTTTGTGGCCTTTAGGGTTGAACTTCCTGCCTTCATGCGTATTTCCAAGGTTGCTGAAGAAGGTGGCAACTCCATTGGTGACCCAGGACCCTCCTCCTCCTATTATGGTGGACTAAGTCAAAGATTATGAGGTAGAAAGTATTGTGGACGCTCAGAAGGTTCAGAACTTTGTCCAAGGTCTCTAGAGGCAGAATTCATGCCGATCGCCTTATCGCTGAGTTCCATAAGGAATATCCTGATAAGGAGAATCCGAAGGTCTCTCCTAGACAGGGGGTACTGTTAGGAATACCCGCCGCCATCGCAATCATCCTACTGCTGTTGCTAACTTCCCCACCAGCCTGTCCGCTCTAGGAGCTGGGTTTTCGCACACTGTTTGTGTGGCTATACACTGGTGCCGCGTGTGTGGTGTGTGGATGCCAAGCCTCCCACATGTTTAGCGGCTTGGTAGGCATGGGATGCTGTCTTGCCTGGTGTAGGCCAATGACGTTGAGGGATTCAGCACCTGAGTGTCATCTTTAGCATTGGGCTAGCTGTTTTAACCTTTGTACAGTGTGTGGTCAGTGGCTTATGGTTGCTTCTCAACGTATGCTAACCGTCCCTCATCCTTGGCTGTATCCCGGGTTTTCCCTTTTGATATTTTTATTTGGTACTGTACTGAGAGAGCTCCCTAAAGCGGGAGCAGGTGAAGATCATCCCGGCCCTTAAGCACTTGCCCAATGTGTCTGTGACTACGCTGTTGCTGGTGTATTGCGAGTCTCAACAGGATTGGTCTCCTCCTGCGCATAAGACATAGTGGCTACTGTGAAGATAAGGCTACTTTCACACATCAGTTTTTTCCCATCAGGTACAATCCGGAAAAAAACGGGTAAACCGGATCTGGTATCGCATCCGGTTTATCCCCATAGACTTGCATTGTAACCGGATTGTACCTGATGGCTTTGCGGTGCATCCGTTTTTTTCCGGATGCGGCAAAATAAATAAATGCGGCGGCCGGATAGAACGTTCCCTGCAACGTTTTTTGCTCCGGCAAAAAAAAACCGCATCGCGCCGCTGCGGCGCATTTTCAATGCATGCCTATGGATGCCGGATGCGGCGCGATGCGGAAAAAAACGCATCCGGCCGCCGCATGCGTTTTTTTCCACTGCGCATGCTCAGTAGCGTGCCGCAACCGGAAAAAAACGGACCGGCCGCATGTAAAAACTTATGCAAAGGATGCGGTGTTTTCACCGCATCCGTTGCATAGGTTTCACAGCCAGATTGAGCCGCACGGCTCAAACCGGATGTGTGAAAGTAGCCTAAGGCTGGTTTCACATTAGCGGTATTTTGTCGCACTGCCGGATCCGGCACAAATTAAGTACAGTGCAATACAGTTCAATGGAATTGCGGCAAGGCAAGGTGACATGCTGTCACATGAGGCCGTGGCCGCATGTGACCTTATCTAGCCGCGATTCAACTGTATTGCACTGTTCCTCATTTGTGCCGTATCCGGCAGTGCGGCAAAATACCGCTGATGTGAAACCAGCCTAACTTTTAATTTTCCAATGAAAGAATGGGCGACCAGAGATTCGGGTCCCTTTCTAGTGATCGATGAGTCCCCAGCAATCTGAAATGTCTTATCTATTGATGGGTAAAACCTCTGTGATCAAAATATATACCGGAAATGTTCTGCCCACTTTGGTCAGAGCATTGACTAACTGTCTGGTTAAACAGTTTTTACAGGATTTTAGTAAATTTGCCCGAGAACGGTAAATCATCATCAAGGCGGACTTGGACAGCTCATCGGGACGTGCGGGTCCTCTGCCGTTGGCCAGTCTGTGTTAATTCATCGTCTCTTTGCTTCACCTAGCCTGTAATATTTCACTGCCTTATTTCCTCTAAAGACTCGGATGATGCTAATGTTGATTTGATAAGGTTCCTTCGCTTTTTCTCCGTCTTTAATTCGAAATGTCTGTAATTTTGCGCTTCACGGACTTGAGCGGAGAATTAGCGAGAGGGAGAGAGACGGCCCGGGTGGGAGGCGGGCGGATGTTGGGGAGCCTACTCTGTCACCGCAGATTGCTTCAGTGGAGTGTAAAGGTGTGAAGGATTATCAATTGCGATGGCCGGGATCTCACCAGATATGGAGATTTAGGAGGGGGGCTGCAACTAGTAGCCACAATTCTGCACCCATTCTGCAAGACATTCCCCCGAGGGTGGGGGACAATTAGGTGCATTGACTCGGTGAAGCAGCAGAGTGATGATTTACCATCATCTGCTTCAATGTCGTAATTTGTCCCCAACTTCACACTGCAATGCCATTTGCGTAATTGCAAAAAATTTTCACAATTTTTCTCTCCTTTAGCACCTGTCCCACCTCCGCGTCTGGCAGGTTTTGATAAATGTAGCTTTTAACTTTAAGGATTGATTAACTGGGTTAGTAAATCCAAGCCAGGTAGCAGACGATTTATGAAGATCTCCGTTATTTCTCCCACTTCTTCGAAGAAGGTTGTAATGCTCCGTCACTCTTCATTTTAGATATTTTTGTGCTGATTTATGAAAAGAATATAAATTCTGTTACATTTTTTTTTTCTTAAATATCTTATTTATGTAAAGGATTTTTTAGGTTTTACTGTTCTGAAGTGTCGGTTATACCAGAAGGTTAGCGAAGACCCATTTCATCCAAGCCGATGCTAATTTGCAGGTCACACTTGACATGAACTAAATTACAGGAGATATAATGAAAACCTTTGTCAGTTTATGAATCTTTTGCTACTTTTCCTTATATCTTGTGCACCCACAACTCAGACATCCCTTTCTCAATCCCTATATTATCCTCCTGTCCCGGGGGTGTACAGATGGAACAGGGGCTCCTAGGCTGACCCTGGTGACTGGGGCCCCTGTGCTGTCCTTTATCTCAAAGATAGACTTGACGGTATCCAGGTTCGAGCCTCCAACATAACCCTGTCTCCTGTCCAAGCCCTGATTCTACTTCCCCGCCACCCAGGGAGCAGGCTGGAAACCCAGTTACCAAAACTCCACAAATAATCACAGACAAGGGTAAATGAAAACTCGTGCACACTGCACTCAAACACAAAGGAGGGACAGTGAACTAGGGAGTACGTAAAAGGTGTAGGAAATAAGTACACAACTGGAGCACTCACACATCACGCAGAACCGCAACTTGAAGATTACCATAAAACTGGATAACAGGAACCAGGAAGCAAAAAGCTATAACCGGCACTCAGCCCCAGTATCCAGAAGCTTATAAAGGCTGGAGATGGTGATCAGCAGCCTGAACTCCCAGCAGCTGATCAGAAGCCGGCAAACACTGTACTGGAGAGCAGTGAAGCCAGAACCAGCCAACGCCCGTGACAGGCTGTGCAACTACAGAATCCCAGGCAGTTTGTTGGACTCTGCAGTGTGTACAGAGTCCGCAGCCACCATGACACCCAGTAAAACAACAACACTTATACAGTGGAACCTCGGTTAACAAGTAACCCAGTTAGCGAGTATTTCGCTATATGAGCAAAGCTTACTGTAAATTTGTAACTCCGTTTACGAGCAAGCTTTGCCATACGAGCAAGCTTTGCCATACACACACTTCCGGTTTCGTACTTCCACCGCGCTCTAACCCGCTCTTGCAGTCCACACAAACACGCACGCACACACACATACTATGCTCACCTTACCTTCCGTTCCATCGCCGGCCTGCCGGTTCTTGTAGTTTGCCACTGCAGGATATGTATCGGGTAACCATCGCGACGATGGAGGAACTTCCGCTGTCAGCCGCTACTCAAAAGCAGTGTGCTGACCAATCAGAGGCAAGCGGCTCCTGCCTTTGACGTCAGCGCTCTGGTAGCGGAAGTCCCGGATCGGTTGCGATGGTTACCCAACACACATCCTGTACCGGTGAACTGCAAGAACCAGGAGGCCGGCGATGGAACGGAAGGTAAGGTGAGCATAGTATGTGTGTGTTCCTGTGTTTGTGCATGTGTGAAATGGCGCAATAGGGGACCAGGATGGGACATTGAACAAGTTGTGGAACGAATTGTCTGAATTCCAATGATTTCCTATGGGAAATTTTGCTTTGCTAGACGAGTAACTTGGTTTACAACCACACTCCCAGAACGGATTGTTCTCGTTAACCAAGGTTCCACTGTATTCTCCTTTGTCTGCGCTATTCCAGAGGTGTCGGTACTGGCTCTCCTGGGGCTGACATGACATAATGCGGCTTCACTCTTGTCTGCCTTGGACAAATCCAGACATCCGGAGGAAGGAAGAGCTGTGGCTGCTGTTTTGACTTCTTCCGGATGTCAATTATATCCATAGATGGGGAGAGTGAAGCCCATGCTGATTTTACCATAGGGATCGTATGACATAATAATGTCACATGATCCCCGGGAGAGGCAGTGCTGATACTGCGTAAGCAAAGCTCTCAACGTAAACCGTTGCAAGGGTGACCCAACCTTTCTTGGCCTAAGGGTCACATTGTCAGATTGAGCCATGCCAAAAGATGTAAAGGTGTGCCAACATTTGGGATATTTAGGGCATACGAAAAGTGTATGCCATAAATGTCCAATAACTTCCACCTATGAGGATTATGGGGGGGTCTCTCTCTCTCTCTTTTTTTTTTTTTTTTTTTTTCCCCGTACTACAGAAATGAGTAGACCCTGCATTCCTGCTGCTCCCTCTCCATTGTACAGTATGGGACTTGCAGTAACTGTATAGCTGTCACAACTCCCTGAACTACAGTAGAAAGAACCATGCAATAGTGTGCCACTAGTTTTGAGCGAGTAGTTGACTATTCGTACTCATTATGCTCTTAACGAGTACTGTCCGCTACTCGCATATTTGTTACGAGTAGCGGGCACAATGTAATTCAATGGGAAATACTCACTAAGTAGCGAGTAACCCTATAGCTGTACTTTTCGTGCTTTCAGGTTACGCGCTACTTAACGTGTATTTCCCACTGACTTACAGTACGCCCGCTACTCATAACGGAAATGAGAGTAGCGGAGAATACTCGCTAGGAGCATAGTGAGTATGAATTGTCAGCTAGTTGCTCAACACTATGTACCACCTTTTGCTCCTCATTACCCGTTTTTGGAGTACCAAGAATGAGTCCAGGAACCCCATTTTACACTCCTCTCTGACACGGATACTTCATGTGGAGAGCCACTTGCTGCACCCCTGGCTTAACAATATAATACTGGCTGCCTGTAATCACCACTAGGGGGAGCTCACTGCATACAAATTATACATTGATTCAAACAGTATGCAGTGAGCTCCCTCTAGTGGTGGCTACAGGTAGCTAAAATATTACCGTATAAATTTCACCTATGGAGGGGATTGTAGCTGTGTAGGAGCTCAGAAACCTGTATAAAATTATTATAAAAATATATTAAGAAATAAATCATTACAAAATATTGTACCTAAAATGTAAAGTCCGTGAATCTTTCTGGAAAGATTATTCGATTTTTCTTCTCTTTTACAAATTCTAGTGGCTTATTATTTTTTTTTTTTTTTTATTTTTTTTTTACTTTTTACGCCCACCCCCATCACTATTTCGCTCCCCACTCTTCCCCCATCTTTTTTACGCTTCAATTGGCAATTTTGGACAGCCGCGCTCATGGAGAACTAGACGTCTAACCTCATATGAAAGGTCTAACCACAGTACAAATCTTCCATTGCAAACTCTTGTCAGAAGCCTCTGCCGCCGCCTGATATTTTTGGCCCTTTCTATCATTTCTAGGTCGGGTTATGAATACATTACTCCCTATGCCCCCTTCCTATTTTTTTTTTTTTATGTTCCATTTTTTAAATGTTCCATAAAAGATATATTTTTTTCTTCTTTGTAGTTCAAAGTTTTGGTTTTTTTTACATTTTGTATTTTTAGCTTTCATTTAAAAAAAAAGGCAAACCAAAAAAAAAGATGTAGCGATGAAATAAATCCTGGTCTCAGGTGTGTAAGGGGTTTATGTTCAGCCTGGTCCAGCACCTGCCGCGCGGCTTCCGAGGCGACGCGTTTGGAGCCTTTGTAGAAGCCACGTTTGGCCGTGTTTCCAGTATAGGAAGCTTTATGGAACAATGGCTGCTCGCTGCTCTTCTCTTCTCTGTTCCTTAAGCTCTCTCTCTACATTGGATGAACACAAGGCTTTGTGCCGTAGAAACCCGGGCTCAATAAATCACTGACATTTTCCCTTTTTTTTTTCCTCTCTCTCTCTTTCCCCTCCTTTTCTTCTTTCCCTCTCCCCTTTTTCATTTTGCAAAGCCTGCGGATTTGGATGAATGGGTAAGCACTGTTTGGCTTGTGTTCCTGCTTATTTCACTTGTCATATTGTCACCGTGTGGGGATTGTTTGTGGAAATTGTAGTCTATTTAATTTCCTTCTCGGATCTCCCACTCCATTTACTTTGGACATTTTTTTTTTTTTTTTCCCTCCCCGGAATGGGTATCTGCCGATGGACGAGGCACCGGCTGAGCTTTTGCACTTTTCCGAAAAGTAGGTACTAAACACAACGGTCAGACACACAACCATTATATTGGAATCGGCTGAGCTTTGACTATTTTAGTAAGGCACATTCAGGTACCTGAAATCGCCCATATTATAACAGCTACCCTGTTTTCCTGAAAATAAGCCCTACTCCAAAAATAAGCCAGGGCTGGCATTATGGGGAGTCAACCAGCACAATTTCCCCTGGCCCCCACTCTCAGGGACCCCAGCAGTTGTATTCCGAGGTTAGGATTGTTTAAGGACCTTTGATGACTTCAGTCATGTAACATGATCAAAAGTCTCAATTACAGGAGACTAAGGCTGCTTTCACACATCCGGCTTGAGCTCTGCGGCTCAATCCGGCTGTGCAAGCTATGCAACACATGCGGTGAAAACACCGCATCCTTTGCATAAGTTTTTCCTTTGCGGCCAGTCCGGTTTTTGCCGCTTGCGGCATGCTACAGAGCATGCGCAGTGGCAAAAAACGCATGCGGCGGCCAGATGCGGTTATTGCCGCATCGCGCCGCATCCGGCCGCCATAGGCATGCATTGAAAAATGCGCCGCATCGGCCGAATGCGGCGCGATGCGGTTTTTTTTTGCCGCACGAAAAAACGTGCCAGGCAACGTTCCATCCGGCCGCCGCATCGGCTAAATCTGCCGCATGCGGCAAAAACCGGATGGAACGCAAGGCCATGCGGCACAATGCGGCACTAATTAAAGTCTATGCAGGAAAATCGCAACCGGCAGCAAAAAAAAACGGTTGCGATTTTCCTGCAAAGTGCCGGAGTGTGCCGCATTGCAGAAACCGGAGGTGTGAAAGCAGCCTAAAAGAACTCAATAGTATATGGGTTGGTATACAGGACTGGCACTAGGGGGAAGGAAGAACAAACTGGGCAATTTCACAGGGCCCCTATTCTCCTAGGTACCACAGCGTTTATATCCTGATGATAGGACAGCTTAAGGACCTTTGTGACAACACGTCATGTGACCAAAGGTCTCCTAAAGGCCCTGTCACACACAGAGATAAATCTGCGGCAGATCTGTGGTTGCAGTGAAATTGTGGACAATCAGTGCCAGGTTTGTGGCTGTGTACAAATGGAACAATATGTCCATGATTTCACTGCAACCACAGATCTGCCAAAGATTTATCTGTGTGTGTGACGGGGCCTTTATTGTAGGAATCTATAGCTGAAGAGGAGACAGGTTTATGTGTGTATAGATAGATATAGCTAGATAAGAGATAGACAGACACACGTGTTAAGGTCCAGTCACACTAAGCAACTTACCAGCGATCCCAACAACGATAGGGATCGCTGGTAAGTTGCTAGGAGGTTGCTGGTGAGCTGTCACACTGCGACGCTCCAGCGATCCCACCAGCAGCCTGACCTGGCAGGGATCGCTGGAGCGTGGCTACACGAGTTGCTGGTGAGCTCACCAGCAACCAGTGACCAGCCCCCAGTCTCCTAGTTACAGCACACATCAGGTTAATTAACCCGATGTGTGCTGCAGCTAAATGTGCACAGAGCAGGGAGCAGCGCACAATGCTTAGCGCTGGCTCCTTGCTCTCCTAGTTACAGCACACATCGGGTTAATTACCTGATGTGTGCTGCAGCTACATGTGCACAGAGAAGGAGCGGCACTGACAGTGAGAGCGGAGGAGGCTGGTATCAAAGGTAAATATCGGGTAACCAAGGACAGGGCTTCTTGGTTACCCGATGTTTACATTGGTTACCAGCGTCCGCAGAAGCCGGCTCCTGCTCACTGCACATTAGTTGTTGCTGTCTCGCTGTCACACACAGCGATCTGTGCTTCACAGCAGGACAGCAACAACTAAAAAATGGCCCAGGACATTCAGCAACAACCAACGACCTCACAGCAGGGGCCAGGTTGTTGCTGGATGTCCCACACAGCAACATCGCTAGCAACGTCACAAAAGTTGTTCGTTACCAGCGATGTTGCTAGCGATGTTGCTTAGTGTGACGGGGCCTTTACACAGAGCATTATGTTGATGTTCCAGTATGTGATATGATTATATTTGGATAAAGGGTGATTTATTTATTTATTTTTTCCCAAAATTAAATGTGGATTTTTGTTCATGGAAAAAAATATGACATCCTCCCATAATAAGATATAATATAAGACCCTGTCTTAAAGGGAACCTGTCAGGTGTAATATGTACCCAGAATCACGAGCAGTTCTGGGTGTATATTGCTAATCCCTGCCTAACTGTCCCTGTATATACTAGCATAGATAAAGAAATCTTTAGAAAAAGTATTTCTAAAGATCTTTTATTGTATGCTAATGAGCACAGGGACTAGTCCCCAGGGTGTGCTTCCCCTGGCTAGTCAGCTCTGTTAGCACACCCACAGGGGCGTACTAACATGCTATCATGCTAATGAATGCGCAGCGTCACAGGATGATCTCACTCACCTCTTCGCTGCCATCACCGCACGACGCTGGATTTCGGCTCAGTGCCCATGACCCCGCAGTTTCCGGCATGCGCACTATGAAGCCGGGTGTATGCGTCCTGGCTTCAAACTGAAGTAGTGCACGTGACTGAGACTCTAGAGTCATGCACACTGAGCTGAAATCCAGCGTCGTGCGGCGATTGCAACGGAGAGGTGAGTGAGATCATCCTCTGACACTGCATATTCATTAACATGTTAGCACAGCCCTGTGGGTGTGCTAACATGCTAATGGAGCTGAATAGCCAAGGGAAGCAACGCCCAGGGGACTAGTCCACTCGCTCATTAGCATACGATAAAAGATCTTTAGAAATACTTTTTCTAAAGATCTCTTTATCTATCCTAGTGTATACAGGGACGGTTAGGCAGGGAATAGCAATATACACCCAGGACTGCTCGTGGTTCTGGGTCTGTATTGGACCTGACAGGTTCCCTTTCAGGACCTTTGTGACAACACGTCATATGACCAAAGGTCTACTAATTGCAGGAATCTATAGCTGAAGAGAAGACAGGTTGATGTGTGTAGATATAGCTAGATAAGAGACAGACACACCTGTTACACAGAGGGTTGGGAGAGTTATGTTGATGTTCCAGACTGTGATAAGATTATATTTGAATAAATATTGATTTATTTATTTATTTATTTATTTTTGCTTAAGAATAAATGTGGATTTTTGTTTATGGGAAAAAATATAACATCCCCTGAAAATAAGCCCTAGTGCATGTTTCGGAACACAAAATAATATAAGACCCTGTCTTAATTTCAGGGAAATGCAGTATCTTCTATGTCATACCTGCAACAAGTTATCATTATATAGGACATTTCCTTTTTGTCACTAGAATACTAAAGATAAAGAAATAACGTCTGGAACACCATTCTAAGTCTGAACTGGGTGCAAAAACCTAAAAAAAAACACTATATGGAGAGAAGGTATGCACATATATAGCCTGGGTCTCAGCTTCCCATACACGGTAAGTTTTTTAACTGCATGAGAGGACACACACTAGCTAGGGACCCCAATATAAGAGAATACCATGAAGAGGTTTTGGGGCTCTGTTGCATTGATCAA